>NC_136261.1:127978941-128084778 GCF_964187855.1 Myxine glutinosa
AGCCGACGAAGCTGGCGGTGGCAAAAGCGGCGTTCGCTACCCTGGAGCGACTCGGCATCGTTCGGCGCTCAGAGAGCGCTTGGGCGTCGCCGCTGCACATCGTGCCGAAGCCCGGCGGGGGATGGCGACCGTGCGGGGACTATCGCCGTCTCAATGACGCCACGACTCCCGACCGCTACCCCCGTCCCCCACATTCAGGACTTTTCCGCCCGTTTGGCGGGCAGGTCCTTCTTCTCGAAGGTGGACCTCATACGCGGCTACCATCAGGTCCCCGTCAGGCCGGAGGACGTCCCGAAGACGGCGGTCATCACGCCATTCGGACTCTTCGAGTTCCTGCGCATGCCCTTCGGTCTGAAGAATGCGGCTCAGGCGTTCCAGCGACTGATGGACAGCGTCCTGCGCGACTTGGATTTTGTCTACGTCTACCTGGACGATATCCTCGTCGCCAGCGCGTCCCGCGAAGAGCACCTACGCCACCTCCGCACGCTCTTCGAACGCCTGGGCCAGCATGGCCTGATTGTGAACCCCGCAAAGTGCCGGTTCGGCGCCGCCACAATCGATTTTCTGGGGCACCGTGTCACCAGGCACGGAGCCGTCCCCCTGCCGGCCAAGGTGGAGGCGGTGAAGGGGTTTCCGCGCCCCCGCACGATCAGAGGGCTGCAGGAGTTCCTGGGCATGGTGAACTTTTACCATCGGTTCCTGCCCCGTATCGCCCAGCTCCTGCGCCCCCTGCACGAAGCTCTCCGAGGTAAGCCGGGCAAAGGCGACGTTACCTGGACCGAGCAGATGGACACGGCGTTCACGGGCGCGAAGCTCACCTTGGCTAACGCCACCATGCTCGCGCACCCGGCGCCCGATGCACCGATCGCCCTCACCACCGATGCCTCGGACTACGCGGTGGGCGCGGTGCACGAGCAATGGGTGCGTGGAGCTTGGCAACCGCTGGCGTTCTTTAGCCGGCAGCTTCGCCCGCCCGAACGCCGTTACAGTACCTTCGACGGCGAGTTGCTCGGACTTCACTTGGCGGTCAGGCACTTCCGCCATCTGCTCGAGGGCCGGGCGTTCACTGCCTTCGTCGACCACAAGCCGCTGATCTTCGCGATGGGCAAGGTCACCGAGCCGTGGTCGGCCCGGCAGCAGCGTCACCTCTCGGCCGTGTCCGAGTACACGACGGACATCCAGCACGTCGCGGGGAAGGACAACCCGGTGGCGGATTGCCTTTCCCGGGCCGTCGCCCACGCAGTCCACCTCGGCATCGACTATGCCCGGATGGCAGCGGACCAGGCCGCTGACCCCGACGTCCAGGCCTTGCGGACCGCCGTCACGGGCCTCCGCGTCACCGAGGTGCCGTTCGACGGCGCGGGCGCGGCCCTCTTGTGCGACGTCTCCCTCGGGCGTCCTCGCCCCATTGTGCCCGCGGGCTGGCAGCGCCAGGTGTTTGACGCCATCCACGGCCTGTCCCACCCGGGCGCGAGGGCCTCCCAAAGGCTGATCGCCGACAAGTTCGTCTGGCATGGCCTCCGGAAGGCCGTCCGCGGCTGGGCCAGGACATGCCTCGCGTGCCAGCGCGCCAAGGTGCACCGGCACACCCAGGCCCCGTTGGCCCCGTTCACGGTGCCGGAACGCCGGTTTGACCACGTCCACGTGGACCTGGTGGGACCTCTGCCCCCCTCGCGGGGTTTCACCCATGTCCTCACATGGTGGACCGCACCACCCGGTGGCCGGAGGCCGTGCCCTTGGCGTCGACAACGGCGGCCGATGTCGCGCAGGCTTTCATCGCCACCTGGGTCGCCCGGTTCGGCGCCCCCTCAGACATCTCATCCGACTGCGGCCCCCAGTTCACCTCGGAGCTCTGGGGGGCGGTTGCGCAGGGGCTCGGGGTCCGGCTGCACCGAACCACGGCCTACCACCCCCAGGCTAACGGCCTGTGTGAGCGATTTCACCGCTCATTGAAGGCCGCGCTCCGGGCCACCCTCCGCGACGGCGGCTGGGTCGACAGGCTCCCCTGGGTCCTGCTGGGCCTCCGGACGGCGCCCAAGGAGGACCTGCGCGCATCCGCGGCGGAGTTGGTCTTCGGGCAACCGCTGCGGGTGCCGGGCGAGTTCCTCCCCGACTCCACGGCACCATGGTCCGCGGCACAGCAGCGCTCCGCTCTGCAAGAGACCGCCCAGAGGTTCGCCCCGGTGCCAACGGCATGCCACGGGCACCCACCGACGCACGTCGCCCCGGAGCTTCGCACGGCGGAGTACGTCTTCGTCCGCCACGATGCCCATCGGACACCACTGCGGCCCCCGTACGACGGGCCTTTCCGCGTGCTGGAGACCGGGGCGAAGCACTTCACCCTGGACATCGGCGGTACTCCTGACCGCGTTTCGGTAGACCGCCTCAAGCCGGCCCACCTCGATGTGGACCATCCACCGCCAGTGGCCCGACCCCCACGTCGGGGCCGCCCTCCTGCGGGCGGACCCCCGGCACCGCCCAGCCCCGCCGCCACGGCGCCCCCCGGTCCTGCACCCATCCCAGGGGCAGCCAGGGGCATCCCACCTGGTATCCCTGCACCCCAGACGCCGCCGATCGCCAGGGGGCGCTTCGGCCGGGTCATTCGTCTGCCCCGCAAACTGGCCCTCCAGGTGCGTGGGAATTCTGGGGGGGCGCGTGTGGCGGACACAAAAGCCCACTGGCGTGGTGACATCATTCCACGCACCAAGTGGGCGGTGGCCACGCCCGAGGGGTAGGCGTGGCCTCAGGATATACACCGGGCGACCAGCCCGGAAGAGTTCAGTGTTACAGTGTAGTCTTACAATAAAGACGTTCATATGTTACCGCTTGTCCGCTTCCTCCTTGCTCACAAGCAGCGCGCGTAACACCGCGCTTTACGATCATGTTAAAAAAAGTCAGAATTTGAGCAAATCTGTTTCATTCGTCTGTTAATAGACCTCATCTATTGAGAAATCTGCAATTGGAATTTTATTTGAGGTTCAAATGACCGCGGGAGATCGCGTTATCGTGACCACGTCCTGGAAGGACAAAAGGATGCGTTATTCTTCTTTACTTTAGTACCTCAAACTTTAGGTGAAATGCGATCGATTTTAAAAAGTCAGAATTTGAGCAAATCTGTTTCATTCGTTTGTTAATAGACCTCATCTATTGAGAAATCTGCAATTGGAATTTTATTTGAGGTTCAAATGACCGCGGAGATCGCGTTATCGTGATCACGTTCTGGAAGGACAAAACGGTAGGTTTCTTCTTCTTTCAACAATAAAGACTTATAGTTTCGAGACCGTAAATCCAATCATCTTGAAATTTTGCACACTTCTTTTACTTGATGAGAGCTACATTGCATTAAACATTCAAGTCGATCCATCCAGTGGTTCAAGAGTTACAAGCTTTTTAATGTTTAACTTCCATTATTTATTGCGGCCAAATCATGTGACTTATCAAAACGTCTCAAGTAAGATTGAAACATCCCCCCATGAGGAACATTTTTGTAAAGTTTTCACTCGATATCTCCACAAATTATGGAGGTGATACCATTTCTAGTTTGAGCTTTAAAACGTCATAACTCTGAAACCATGTGTCAGATGATGTCGTGCTCGTTGGGGTTTTTGTTCGTCATGGGTATGCGAATATGCATGCCAAGTTTGGGCTCGATCCGTTAAGCCGTTGCAGAGAAAAAGGGTTTTTGTGTTTTTTCACAAAAAACAAGATGGCGGCCGAACCATGTGACGTATGACTTCGAAATCTTTTGCATTCTGAGTTTTTTTTAACTAAGCATCTGGGAAAAAAATCCCATTTTCGGGTGAGAAAAATTTTTGTTTGACGAATTCTAACCTCTTAACGTTAGCATTTTTAATATACTCGATACACATGTCTTTTGTTCCCATTGAACAGTTCTTTAGAATGAGCCATTCGTAAAATTTTTCCATAGAGCCGTTTCGGAGATACAGAGGGGCAAAGTTGAATGTGTTTTGCCAGATGGCACCCATACCACGTGACCTATGACGTTATAATTAGCATTCAAAATTTCTAGGAGCCAAGACGATCATTTGATGAAAATTTCCTGTCAATCCGACCAGCGGTTGCTGAGAACATTAATTATGAAGTTGTCGGAGGTGCAAAATAGGGCGGAAGAATAATAAGAAAAACTCTAGCAGTAATATAATAGGTTACTCTCCATTTCATGGAGAGTAAACCTAAATATAAATACTGTACTGGTATTTTTACATTCTCTGTGTCGTAAATACTCTACTGGTGTCACCTTAGAATTGGAATTAAATGCTTTTCTTTGAATATATGCTGGTGAATGTGCTGTTGATCACGTTTCTGAGTTAAGTTTGATGACCTCAGGAAGAAGAAGAAGTTTTCAACCAACTTCGAGCGCGTCCGGAATTGTTTGATTGAATCTGAATTGTTTGATTATTTGTGTTAAAATGTCTGGTAATTGTTTGGTATTTATTTATGCATATGTGTACTTGTATATAACTGGCATTAACCAGAACGGCACTCAGTAGAGCGCATACCTCCGCCTGGTTGGCCATTTCACTCAATGGTGAAGAATCACTTAAAAAGTTATACTAGCCAGATCCGGATCTGGCTCTTCACCAAAATTTAATCGATTCGTCCATGTCACACACACAACCTGTCCACAAAGTTTCGTCCAAATCTGTACACAACATTTTGAGATATCTTGTTGACAAACGGACAGACAGGGGTGAAAACAATGTCCATCCACCTTTGTTGGTGGAGGTAATTGGGTATTAAATGGAAAATGCATACCCTCTGTTTTGGTGCCAGTTTCAATTTGTTATTCTATCTTTAAGATTTAACGAGATATTTTAGCGGTTGCCGAAGACGATAAGAAGAGGCCATTTCGTTGGGTACAAAAGGTTGTTTATTGTACAGAAATCTCCAGGAACTGCTCGCGAACGGACGTCGTAACGGCTTATATAAAACCAAGAACCCTCTTCGGAGGGCGTGGCTCCAACAGCCGTGCGTGCGTCACAACGACACAACCAAAAGCCCGTGTGCGTGGATTAGTCCAAACCCATCGTAATGGTAACCGTCACATGCGGATAAGTTAACCGTGACAAGTGAATAAGGTAACCGCGACATGTGAATAAGGTAACCACTACATGCGCCCCCCCAGAAGGCATGCCACGGGCGTGTACGTAGTTCGCGGGTGGAACAGAGGCGGGCTGCGGGTGGAACAGAGCCGGGCCGCGGGTGGAACAGAGCCGAGCCGCGGGTGGAACAGAGCCGGGCCGCGGGTGGAACAGAGCCGGGCCGTGGGTGGAACAGAGCCGGGCCGCGGGTGGAACAGAGCCGGGCCGCGGGTGGAACAGAGCCGGGCCGCGGGTGGAACAGAGCCGGGCCACGGGTGGAACAGAGCCGGGCCGCGGGTGGAACAGAGCCGGGCCGCGGGTGCTGAGCAGCGGTAGCCGTTGTAGTTGCAGTAGTAGGAATTGCGGGAGTGGCGAGCAGCAGTGCGCGCGAAGGTAACGAGGCGCCAGTGCGCGCGAAGGTAACGAAGCAGCCGTGCGTGCGCAAGAGATGAGCAGCGACAGTAGCTGTAGTTGCAGGAGCATCAGCCTCGGGATCCGCCGTAGGAGCAGTAGTAGGAGTGGCGAGCAGCAATACTCGGCCTGTGTGCACGGAGGCGACGAAGTAGCAGTACTCGGCCTGTGTGCGCGAAGGCGACGAGCAGCAGTACTCGGCCTGTGTGCGTGGAGGCGACGAGCAGCGGTGCTCGGCCTGTGTGCGCGAAGGCGACAAAGTAGCCGTGCCCAGCCTGTGTGCGCGGAGGCGACGAGTAGCAGTACTCGGCCTGTGTGCACGAAGGCGATGAGGTAGCTGTGCCGCCAACGCCCCGTAACGGTGTTCCTTCGGAGGGTCCCGGAGCTGGTTCGCCCCTCCAGTCGTAGAGGAGGAACCGAGCGCGATGCGCGAACCACATGGTCGCTCGTCGTTGCTAAAACTCCGGCAGTTCGAGTTTAGGTCTTGTGGAAGAAATTGCGGTCGCAATCCTGCCGTGTTCATGTGGCCCCCGAATACGTTCGGGGGCAACGGGGTCACCAGTTTAGCGGTTGCCGAAGACGATAAGAAGAGGCCATTTCGTTGGGTACAAAAGGTTGTTTATTGTACAGAAATCTCCAGCAACTGCTCGCGAACGGAAGTCGTAACGGCTTATATAAAACCAAGAACCCTCTTCGGAGGGCGTGGCTCCAACAGCCGCGCATGCATCACGACGACACAACCAAAAGCCCGTGTGCGTGGGTTAGTCCAAACCCATCGTAATGGTAACCATCACATGCAGATAAGTTAACCGCGACAAGTGAATAAGGTAACCGCGACATGTGAATAAGGTAACCACGACAATATACTCATTTTACTGATCTCGGTGCACCATGAAAAATGTGGTACTGTAGCGGCTACCGCTGGGTTTACACAATTGCCATGCACCTACCAAGGACGCGGAGCGATCACCATGCCGGGCTCGTCCAGGACGCCCGGCCATGGCCGCTCTCGACTTGCCAGGCCGCATCCGGGACGCCCGGCCATGCCCCCTCTCGCCTTTCCCGGGCAAACACTCCAGGATAATGTGTATATATATTGCTGCCCGATAAACGGGCTTTTCAGAGTACCCGAGTTGTTTTGTGACAATAAAGAAACTCGGACGAATTCCAGCTTTTTGTCGCGTCCATTCTTCCGATTACGTGGGAGCACAGCTCCTACATTGGTGACCTACCGACATGGACACGGCAGTTGCCCTCAAACTGCCTACCTTCTGGGAGGCTCACGCGGCGGTTTGGTTCGCCCAGGCGGACTCCCTGTTCGCCCTGCGAGGCATCACGGCCGACAACACCCGCTTCCACCATGTGGTAGCAGCGCTCGGCTCAGCCACCGCGGCCCGCGCCCTGAGCCTCCTCGAGAGCCCGCCAGCCGCTGACAACTACGGCGCGATTAAAAAGCTCCTCCTCGACGCTTTCGCCCTCTCATCGGCGGAACGCGCACGGCACCTGCTCGACCTGCCCGAGCTCGGCGACACGCGCCCGTCCGAGCGAATGGACTACATGCTTTCGCTGCTCGGCGAGCACAATCCGGCATGCCTGTTCTGGGAGCTGTTCCTCTGTCAGCTGCCGAGCCCGGTACGCCTCGCCCTGGCGAGCACGACGATCACGGATCCCCGCGCCCTCGCCAGGGAAGCCGACAAGATCTCCGCGGCAGGCCAACGCATTGCAGCAACGACCTGGGGCCCACCGCCGTCCGACGCAACGCCCATGGCGCCCGAGCACCCGGCACGGTCGACGACCGAACTGCCGACGCAATTGGCGGCCGCTATGCCGAGCCGACCACCTCCAGCACGACGACCGGGGCCTCCACCTGACCAAGCGTGGTGTTACTATCATGCCAGGTTCGGACAGAAGGCCCGGACATGCCGACCCCCGTGCACCTTCGGCAGGCCGGGAAACGGCCGGGCCGGCGTTCATTACCAGCCATGAGAGCCGGCCACACGGGCAACTTACTTTTCATCACGGACAAAGCGTCCGGACGGCGCTTCCTGTGCAACACCGGCGCCCAACTGAGCGTCATACCCGCCTCCGAGCAGGAGAGGCAGTCCGCGGTTTGCGGCCCCTCTTTGGTGGCGGCGAACGGCTCGGCCATCCGCACCTTCGGCCCGCGCAACGTCACCCTCGGCTTCGGCGGCCAATGCTTTACTTGGACTTTTGTAACCGCAAGCGTGCCCATGGCTCTGCTAGGCGTCGACTTCCTCTGCGCACACGGACTGCTGGTGGACGTCCAACGGCGTCCCCTCATCAACGCCGAGACCTTCAGCTCCCTGGTATGCACATTGAGCAGCTCCGCTCCGACCGAGCTGGCATGCGCCCTCCCGGCGGCGAACGAGTTTGCTCGCCTGCTCACGGAGTTCCCGGTCCTCACGCGGCCGACGTTTTCGGACGTCGCAGTACGACATGGGATCGAGCACCACATACCAACCACGGGCCCGCCGGTCTACGCCAGAGCCCGCCGCCTCGACCCAGCCAAGCTCGCTGTGGCCAAAGCCGAGTTCGACGCTTTGGAACACCTCGGCATCGTGCGGCGCTCCGATAGCGCGTGGGCTTCGCCACTACACATCGTCCCAAAACCAGGGGGCGGCTGGCGCCCATGTGGCGACTACCGCCGCCTTAACGACGCTACCACCCCCGACAGGTATCCGATCCCGCACATCCAAGACTTCTCCGCCCGTCTGGCAGGACGGGTCATTTTTTCAAAAATCGATCTCATACGGGGATATCACCAGGTACCTGTCAGGGCGGCCGACGTCCCTAAAACGGCCGTCATCATGCCGTTCGGCTTGTTCGAATTCCTGCGGATGCCGTTTGGCCTCAAGAACGCGGCTCAGGCGTTCCAGCGCTTGATGGACGGCGTGCTGCGTGACCTGCCGTTCCTCTTCGTTTACCTGGACGACATCCTCGTCGCCAGCACGTCCCGGGCCGAGCACCTCCTCCACCTCCGAACACTGTTCGGGCGCCTCAGCGAGCACGGCCTCATCGTCAACCCGGTCAAATGCCACTTCGGCACGACGGCCGTTGATTTTTTGGGCCACCACATCACCAAGAACGGGGCCGTGCCGCTGCCAAACAAGGTCGAGGCCATCACCACGTTTCCGCGTCCCCGCTCCATAAAGGCCCTGCAGGAATTCCTGGGAATGGTGAATTTCTATCACCGCTTCGTGCCCCGCGCTGCTCAATTCATGCGGCCCCTCTACGAAGCCCTCCGGGGCAAGCCGGCCAAGCACGACGTCGTCTGGTCCACAGCAATGGACGCGGCCTTCAAAAGCTCAAAGCGGGCCCTCGCCGATGCAACACTGCTCGCTCACCCGGTGCTCAATGCTCCCATCGCCCTCACCACGGATGCCTCCGACCACGCGGTGGGCGCCGTACATGAGCAATGGATGAACGGGGTTTGGCAGCCACTCGCTTTTTTCAGCCGGCAGCTCCGGCCGAACGAGCTCAAATATAGCACGTTTGACCGTGAGCTCCTCAGTCTACACCTGGCCGTTCGCCATTTCCGCCACCTCCTGGAGGGCCGACCCTTCACGGCGTTCGTCGACCACAAGCCGTTGGTTTACGCAATGGCCAAGGTCACGGAGCCGTGGTCGGCCCGCCAACAGCGCCACCTCTCCGCCGTGTCGGAGTTTACCACGGACATCCGGCTCGTCGCCGGCAAAGACAACGCCGTGGCCGACTGTCTTTCTCGGGCCAGTGCGAACGCGGTCCACCTCGGCGTGGACTTCGCGCTTATGGTGGCGGACCAAACCACCGACACCACGGTGCAAGCCCTCCGGGCGGCGGACACGGGCCTCCGCCTGGCCGACATCCCCTTCACGGACACTGTCCTGCTCTGCGACGTCTCCCAAGGCCAGCCTCGCCCCATCGTGCCCGTTACCTGGCAACGCCGCATCTTCGCCTCCCTCCATGGCCTTTCCCACCCGGGCCGGAAAGCTTCCCAGAAGCTGGTGTCGGCGCGATTCGTCTGGCACGGCCTTCGACGGGACGTCCGCGATTGGACCAGCACCTGCACAGCCTGCCAACAGGCCAAGGTCCACCGACACACCCAGGCCCCGCTGGCACCTTTCACCGTGCCCGAACGACGATTCGACCACGTCAACGTGGACCTGGTGGGCCCCCTCCCCCCATCACGGGGGTTCACATACCTGCTCACCATGGTGGACAGGACCACCAGGTGGCCGGAGGCCGTTCCCCTCGTCTCCACCACCACCGCCAACATGGCGCAGGCTTTCATCGCCACCTGGGTCGCCCGCTTTGGCGCACCGGCGGACATCTCGTCGGACCGCGGACCGCAGTTCACCTCCGAGCTGTGGGGCGCGGTCGCCCGCAACCTGGGGGTCAAGCTCCACCGTACTACGGCCTACCACCCCCAAGCCAACGGGTTGTGCGAGCGATTCCACCGCTCCATGAAGGCCGCGCTCATGGCCGGCCTTCAGGACGGCGGTTGGGCCGACCGGCTGCCGTGGGTCCTTTTGGGCCTCTGCACGGCCCCCAAGGAGGACCTCCGGGCATCCACCGCCGAGCTTGTCTATGGCCAGGCGCTACGCGTCCCGGGCGAATTCGTGCCCGACGCTACCAGTCCCTGGTCCACAGCTCACCACCACTCGGACCTCCAGGAGGCCGCCCGACGGTTTGCCCCCATGCCAACGTCCCGCCATGGTGACCCCCAGTCCTACGTCCCCCCAGCGCTTCGCACAGCGGAGTACGTTTTTGTGCGTCATGACGCACATCGGGGGCCACTCCGGCCGCCGTACGACGGGCCCTTCCGGGTCCTGCGACGGGATGACAAGTCGTTCGTCATCGACATCGGCGGCAGGTCGGACCGGATTGCGGTGGACCGCCTCAAGCCGGCGCAAGTGGACATCGACCAACCGCCACGGTTGGCCCTTCCACCGCGGCGAGGCCGCCCCCTGTCCACGGTGCCCCCCACTCGACCGCCCACCACCACACCGGCCCCCCCCCCCCACGACCCACCAGGGGTCGCTTCGGCCGGGTCATCAGGACCCCCCTTAAATTGACCCTGCTGGTGCAAGTCTATTCTGGGGGGACGTGTGTAGCGGCTACCGCTGGGTTTACACAATCGCCTTGCACCTACCAAGGATGCAGAGCGATCACCATGCCGGGCCTCGTCCGGGACGCCCGGGCATGCCCGGGCACGCCCGGCCATGCCCGCTCTCGACTTGCCAGGCCGCGTCCGGGACGCCCGGGCATGCCCGGGCATGCCCGCCCTCGACTTGCCAGGCCGCGCCCAGGACGCCCGGCCACGCCCCCTCTCGCCTTTCCCGGGCAAACGCTCCGGGATAATGTGTATATATATTGCTGCCCGATAAACGGGCTTTTCAGAGTACCCGAGTTGTTTTGTGACAATAAAGAAACTCGGACGAATTCCAGCTTTTTGTCGCGTCCATTCTTCCGATTACGTGGGAGCACAGCTCCTACAGTACCAATGAAAAATTGTCCCGGGGGGCCTTCGGTGGGTGTAGGTTGGGTTCACCGCCCTGCCCTCCAGCCTATAGGCAAGCAATGAATGACCAGGAAAAGAGGAGGGGAGGAAACAATAACCTACAAAAAGGGGGTTGGGTAGGTGGGGGGTTAATGCAGGTGGAAAGGATTGTGGGTATGGGCAAGGGCTGACACAAGATTTTGGTGTAGCGCTAACTTGAAGCCCTTGAGGAAAGAGTGATATTGAGCAACCTCAGGACAGCGGTGTCACAGATGGGAGAAAAGTGTGGAGGTGAGCAGTAAACCTGGATTTTAGCAGTTTAACCAGAGGGGGAGTTCAAACGATTCAACTCTTTCTCTTTCTCTCTCGTCTTGTCTTGTCTTGTCTTGTGTTGTCTTTGTTTTGTCTCTGTCTCTGACCCCAAACACACTTCAAATATCTATTTGGTCTTTAAAAAACAACTCCCATCAAACCTGCTCTCTTGGGCTGCCTCTTCCAGTGCAAATCAACCTGAAAGTCCAACCTGACTTCTCAAGAGTACTGCATTTTATTTTGTTCTTTTTCTCCAGCTTCTTCCACACACTCCACACCTCCACAACCTGGGGACCATTCCATCATTGGAATTCTGGTGGGTAGAGCATTGACGTCAACTGTGACATGCATTTAAGTGAGTTGCAGTCATTTTCCTTTGTGGCAATGTTTGCACAGCTGCCTCACAACAATGGATGGTGCTTTTAATTCTCAAAGCTTGAGTCACTTCCATTAAAGCACAGGGAGATATGGATCAAGAAAACAAGGACAAGATAAGATTAGTACAATATGATCTCATCCAGCAAACACATGAAGCAAATCTTCTTGACTAAATTCGATATGTATCTACATTCTACATACAAAACCAAGAAATTGCATCGACCATAATACCCGTCCTCCCTTAGTTCATAACAGTATGTCGTCTAGTCCTTTTGGATGAGACATCAAGCGAGTTGTGCTGTCTGCGAGCATCCGCCAGCCCCATTCACTGTTAGATCTCATAGTGCCTTTTGAAAGAATGAGGCTATGATTGTGTGCTGGAACTGAAGCCAAATCTTCAAATGCTGACATGATGTACAGAGGCACTAGTGGGATGAATTCCTCATTGGATCACAGTGTAATAAAACTTGTGAGAATAGGAAGACCAAGTTCAAAAATCAATAGCTGTTCACCTTTGTGCTACCTTTACAGAAAGATGGGGCCTTTACAGTTTGTCAAATACCCAAAGCAATGGTTCAATTCATTCATCACTTCAAGATGCTAGTTATTCATCCCCATTGTTTACATATCAGGAGACTGTCTGTCTAGGAAGTTTGAGAGAGAAAAATGTGGAAAAATGGTTTGATTGAAAAGCTTCATTGTCAACTGATAGGGCCGCATATTGTCATTACCTGCCACTTGTTTTTCCATTCCTCTTGTAATTCTCCTGTCTTAATCTTAATCACAATTGATTATCTTAATCATAATTAATGAATCCTAATTAATGAATCAATCATAATAATATTTAATCATGATAATTAATTAATAATTAATGAATTTGTAATGAATTATTTAATTAATAATTAATTATTTGATAATTAACAAATAATTAATAAATGAATTAATAAATTAATAAAATTGAAATAATAAAAAAGAAAGTAATAAATAATCAATTAATTTAAAAAATAATTATGTAAAGAATAACTAATTAATTAATTAATTAAAATAATAATTAATTAACCATAATAATATAAGTGTATTACTTAATTTTAATTATAATTGATTGATCTTAATCATAATAGATATATCCACACAAGACCAGCAGGTTGGGGAAATGGTAGGCGTGACAGGGAGAGGGGTAGGGACTATATTGAAAGAATTGAAATTGATAAAGGATAGAGAATATGAAACGTTAATTATTAATTACTCGTGAGGTACCCGTGCCATGCACGGGTGGGAGGGCAGAAGCAAACAGACAATGCAGAAACGGTGAATGCTAAAGTATGAAACCAATAAATTCCACATTCCTGTTGCACCTTTAGTCGCACGTCAGACATGGAGGACAGCCAGTTCGTGAAAGATTTCCATGAAAAACGTACCCATACACAAACAAACGGGTACGTTCACATATAGAAACATCGATCGTGGGACCGTGGTGAATCTGCATATGGCGATCCGCAAAGTTCACGTTTAGAAAGTAGAAACCATCACGGCATGTCGTCATTCATTTGAACTCGATATCTCTTTTTTCATTCCAAACAGCATAATTCCAATCACAAATGAAATAGCATTAATATAAAAAAATTAACTTTTAACAACATTGTTAATGTTTCCTTCATTGTAAAAACTATCAAGTCAACAGTTAAAAGGATTTTGAGCCGATCGGTGTTACGGCCTTGGCAGACAGCGATCTGTTAGCTTATACACCGCCCAAATAGCTATGTGGAATTCTCCCATGTAGAGATTAAACCCACGTCGTTTGAACTTTGGCCGAGGTCATTATTTACTTGTAATGATGTTTATATACGTATCAAAAAGAAGATAATTGGTTTTGGGTCGTCCTTTCCACATGTAGATTTCCACAATTTCCACATTTCCACATGTTTCCACGATCAAGCTTAAATCTCTCATGGCGGATCTGAAGAGCGGAATGCTTGGAGAAGTTGTGGGCTACTTCGGCATGAAGGAGGATCAGAAACGTGGACTCCCACACTGCCACATCCTGCTGATACTTTCTCCCGCATGACGTTATTTTCCCACGACCTCTTTTTTTTCTTTGTGGTGCCACCTCCCCTCCCAACCCTCTTTGCATATCCCCCTTTTCTCGGATCATGTACACGTTTGTTTGAAAAGCACTACCTAGGCTCAAAACAAAAATTGAAGATGCCACATGATGTAATTTGAATATATCCATTAACGATCCTGTGGAACAGAACATCCAACAGCCTGTCTGCTCAATAATGTGCTGATGAGCTCATTAACATTTCTTGTTTTGCAAATAGCATTTCTAAACAACAGAGCAGCGTATGCATTAAATCGGTGTAGGAAAGCGAGCTCTCTGCATATTGTTTTCTTTGTCTAAATAGCATCCTTCAGTTTGTTTATAAATTACACTCTGTAAAGGTTTGGTGGAATGTTTGTGAGTTTTCTTTTCTTTTTTAATATTTTATATATACAGTCATGTGAAAAAGGAAGTACACCCCAAAATGACTTTTTCAACATATTTCAACATACAGCTATTTGATCTTCATTTCAACAATATTGATAGATAGAGGTGATATAATATAACAAATATCATGAAACATTTACATTTTGTAGTCAGCCTGGTGTTGGCTTAGCGGTTAGGGTGCCGGCTTGGGATCCGAGGATCCTGGGTTTGAATCCCGGTCGATCGCTGAATTAATGCCAGGGGGGTTGACTCAGCCTGTCATCCTTCCGAGGTCGGCAAATTGAGTACCAGCTTTCTGGGATGAATGATCATGGTGTGTACCCTGATTTAGAATAGGTACCCTGCACATTGTAAGAGCATGACCAAGGGCTGGCGTCAGGAAGGGCATCTGGCCATAAAAACATTGCCTCAAACAGGGAACCATGATTGTCATGGGGCCTGCAAGGCTAACCCCCGCTCTAGCGGGGAAAATGGCCTTAAAACGATCATTCATTCATTCATTCATTCATTCTTTCTTTCCACATATCTCGTGGGATTGTGAGTTGGAGAGACGACCGTGATGGTGGGGAGGGGGTTGGCATTCTCTCAAGCAGGGATTCAACCCATGTCTTTATAAAAGGTCTTTGTCAGAGGTCATTATTTTTAAATGTGTGTTTTCATTCGTCAGGTTGCGATCGGTGCAGCCGTTTGTGCGGTACCTGGAAAAATAACGTTATGCGGGAGTCCAAACCTGAAAATGCTTGACACCAAAGCTGAAATTGGAAAAACAATATAGCCTATTTTACTCCAGAGGGTCCCAGGATTACCCACCCAAAATATCGTTGCGATCGGTTCAGCCGTTTTTGCGGTACCTGCGACTGGACAGACAGACAGATGGGCGGACATTTGGTGAATTATAGTAAGATGTACATACCTATGGCAGAATTTTTTGCCCTTGTCCCTGCTCTAGATGTCCAGGAATAAACTCCTAGCCTTGAACAAGTGATTTGTAGGCTGAGAGGAGTTCAGCACTTTACCCTGCAGAGAGTACTCAGGTTGCATCTGGCTTTGAAGACCAGTTTCGAGATGTAATTTGTCCAGAAGTGGCTTCGGAAGAGGCACAGAAGTTCTATGGAATTAACTTCCTTCAGAAATTGAATGCAAAAGTATAAATGTGGTAGGTCTTGCTCCTTTCTTTCATTTTTCTTTTGCGTATACATAGTGGAAGCCCATGGAACAGTTAGTACGCTGAACAGATCAGTCGAGTATCAGGACAAAAACAGGACGCTAAAGGAACAGTAAAGATGCAAAGGAAACAGTGTTGATGCAGAGGAAACACCAACAGCAGAGTTTAAGGTCAAGAGAGATTGAGACTTGGACAAACAATGGTGTGGGAAGGAATGGGGGCAGGAGGGGATGCATGGGGTGGACAAGATGGATTCAGAAAGAAATTCCAAGGAGGAAAACTGGAAATTTGGAAGGAGGAGGGATTTGGGTGGGGTTAATGAAGGAAGAAAGGATCTTGGTTTTGGATTAGGGACGATCTTAGATGGTGAGCATGTGTCTTGAAAACCTGGAGGGAAGAATGACATTGAATTGGATGTGGAAGTTGATTCCACACGTGGGGAAAAAGAGGAACGAATGAGTGGAGGTGAGCAGTGATCCTGGATTTCGGTAGTTTCAGCAGAGCAGGGTTGATGGTGGACCATGTGACCTCTGCAGAAATCTGGGGAGGAACAAAGCACGTAAAGAGCAGAGGGTGCAAGCCCAGAAATGAGGCGGTAGAAGACAAAGGGACCACCGACCTGTCGGTGATGGCGAAGTGATAGGCTCATAGATTCAGCTTCATTGCCGGAGATTCCAATAATATTAAAGGTTTCCATTGCCTCAAGCTGAGAAAAATGTGAGGCAGGGGAGCCAGCACAGAGGGGAGAGCAGTACTCCATCAAGCTGCAGATGAAGACCTTATAGGTGGATAGGAGTTCAGTTTATGGTACTTTGCTGGATTAAAAGATGGAAATTCACGTTCCAGGTGTCACACAAGTTGTTGTTTTTTAATCCTCTTGATGAAGCTTTGATAATTTCATTTCCAGCCGTTGTCAGTGGAATAAGGAGGTGATTCTAGGTAATGTACTGCATAATTACCCTCGCCAGACTGTATGTACTATCGGAATGTACCTTTCAACGCTTTGGACTGCTGAGACCCATTGGACCTTTGAATAACCTTTAAGTCCCCTGAAGTTGCTTAAGACCACCAAGACCACAACATACCCTGAAGATCCTTAAATACCATGAAGAACCAGAGGACCCCAACAACCCAAAAGACCCCGAAGATTCAGAACACCCAAAATAACCACATAATTAAAACACCCAAATGACCCAAAAGACCCCAAGGACCCAAAAGAGCCATAGGACCCTGATGACCCAAAAGACTCAGAGGATGCAAATGACCCCAGGGACTCAAAAGACCCTGAGAACAGCCTCATTTAAAAAAATGTTAAAAATACAATACTGAATTCAGTTTTATAAAGAGGACATAATGTGTCACGCATGCCTGATCAAAGTGGGATTGTACAAAATAATGAAAGAATGTACAACAAACACCCCACAAAATACACCTCACAAACACGTCCTGGCGAGGGTCTGCAATCTCTGATTGTTCTTTCTTGTTGTTTTTGCAATGGTGCCGAGTACATCATAAAACAGTGTCAACATATTAACCTTTCATATTTCATTACATAGATGTTCTTTTTTTTCTCTTGCAGTGAGAGAACCATGAATCTGCCGATGGATGATCGAATGGGGAAAGAGAGTCCAGAAATGTCTGGAAGTGAAAGGAGACCATATAGAGCACATCTTAGAACAGTATTACTTGTAACACATGACTTTTTGCAATAAAAGTTTCTTATCTTTTCTATGTTTCCAGACTGTTGACTCATCTTGTATAATACACATATACACAGACACACAAATGAAACAAAGAGATGTAACAAATAAATGTGTTCACATCATTTGAGTGATTTGTTTTGCCTGCCATGCTTAAGAGATTTCATGGTGAAAAAGATCATAATTGTGATTAAAAGTGACTGCGACAACCATCATTTTCGTTCATCTCCTTATTAGAAAGCGCATAGTAAGCTGATGTCTTTTCGATATTGCCAGATGTTGTACATGGTGATTTGCTTGTACATTTTATTTGGTTCGTCGAAAGCTGAAAGTCAGTGTCAGGGTTTATCATAAATTTAAAAAAAGAAACACCACCAATATTTGTGGCAGAACACTAGTTTTCCAAAACAGTCACATTTCTCTCCCTCTTCCAAATCCTGGTGGCGTCTGGTCAAATCTGTTTCTGGTGTTTGTTCCCCCTCCATCCCCTCCCTCACCTCAAACGGCTAAACGGCTGACTCCGCACGTGAAAAAGTTGAATGCCTCAACTCTGTTTGCCTCTAAATCTTGTGTCCCAAACCCATCCATCTCTGTACCCACCGTACCCAGTCGCACCCACCTGCTCCTGGACTCTGTGTCCTTTCCTCCTGACAAGGTGGAAAAGTTTCTGTCAACCCTCGACTCTGATTCTGCAACTGGACCTGATGGCATCAGCCCACGCGTCTTAAAATCCTGTTCTTCCGCTCTTTCACTCCCTCTCTCTGTTCTCTTCACCCTCTCTTTTGCTCAAGGTCATCTGCCATCTGCTTGGAAATCAGCCAACATCACCGCTTTGCACAAAAAAGGTGCAAAAACAGATCCTAGCAACTACAGACCAATCAGCCTTCTCCCAATTATCAGCAAAGTCATGGAATCCATCATTGCTTCAGATATGAAATATTTCCTCTTCTCCAATGGCTTGATCTCTGATCATCAATTTGGTTTCAGACCTGGTCACTCTACTCTGGACATGCTGCTTCTGCTTTCTCAACAATGGATGGAGGTCCTCAATGCCAAACAGGAAATTAGAGCTGTCTCCCTTGACATATCACGTGCCTTCGATATGGTCTGGCACTCCGCTCTGCTCACCAAACTCTCCTTCTTTGGTATCCATGGAAATCTCCACGCATGGCTGGCGGACTTCCTCTCTAGTCGTAGTCAACGTGTGGCCCTGAATGGGTTTCTCTCATCTCCTCTTCCTGTTCAGGCTGGAGTTCCCCAAGGCAGTGTTCTGGGCCCTGTGCTTTTTCTGGTCTTCATCAATGATCTATCTGACCCTCTTGAAAATCCTCTCTATCTCTTTGCTGATGACTCTACTCTCTTTCGCTCCATTCCTCATCCCTCAGATCGGCAGTCTGCAGCCTCCTCATTCTCTGCAGACATGGACAAAATCACAGACTGGGCAAACAAGTGGAACATGTCTTTCAATCCTGACAAATCTCACACTCTTACGATGTCTCTCCAAAAAAGACCGACTGGACAACCCTCCCATCCACTTTCTGAATAATCCTCTCCAAGAAGTTCTGTCACTCAAGCTTTTGGGTCTCACTATCTGCCATGATCTTTCCTGGGAAAACCACATTTCAAATCTGGCCTCCAAAGCCAGTCGCCGACTGGGCATCCTCCATCGTGTGAAGTCCTTCCTTGGCACACCTGAGCTCCTCACGACATACAAGGCTTTCATCCGCAGCTCAATGGAATACTGCTCTCCCCTCTGGGCTGGTGCTCCTGCCTCACACCTAGCTCGTCTTCACGCTGTTGAAACCAAAGCATTCAGAATCATTGGAATCTCCCGCGATGAAGCTAACTCCAAGGTCCTTTCACTCACTCACCGCAGGCAGGTGGGTGGTCTTTCCGTCTTCTACCGACTCCTCTCTGGCCTTGCCCCCCCAGCTCTCTCTGGGCTCTGTCCCCCAAATATTCCTACAGGTCGCACAAGATCTGCCTGCAACCCTCTTTTGGTTAAACTGCCAAAATCAAGACTCTCTGGTCACCTTCACTCCTTCATTCCTCTTTTCTCCCGCCTCTGGAACAAACTCCCTCACTCTCTTCAATCCCACTCCTTCCTCCAGGTCTTTAAAACAGCTGTTCACCACCATCTCTTATCTTCCCCCATCCAAAACCTTGATCTTTTCTACCCCCGCTAATTTCACCCCAAATCCACTTTTTTGAAATACCAACTTCTGTCCTGGAAGTCCTTGGTGTCCTTGTGTTTTATACTTCTCCCACCCCTGGATGCAAATGAGCTCCCACTTCTCTTCTCCCACCTTCTAATTGAAAAGAAACAGTTGCAGGTGAACCAACAACATCCAAAAAAGGTAACATCAACAAATAAATAAAAGTGGCCACAGACCCTGCAATATCTTCCGTAATTCTTGGATTTGTGACATTTAAATACATTGCTTTGCTCTAAATATAAAAAATGTGTGCATAAAAGTATACTGTGCAGGTTTATGGCACAAAAAATGAATTTGCAAGAAGCAATATTGCTCGAAAGAAAGGTGAGGCAATCCATGGGCAGAGCGTTTTGAGGCTGAGTGTACTCGCTCATACCTGACACCTCCAATGCTACACACCCTCTCAGATACCGAATCGGCTTCATGGAGTAAAATGGTCTCATGGTTCTCAGGTATGTGCTACTTGTGAATGTCAACTGTAGAGGAACCCAAGTCCGGTTTGAAACAGTAAAAGTCTTACCTTGTGCGGCTTTTCATGGTTACATCATGCAGCCTTCCTTGGCTAGAAGTGATTGGTGGTTAATTTATTTATAATCTCAGCCGCATGGGGTAATTAATCAAGTGTGTGTTTATGCATGTATCCATATATATGTATATATACATCCAAATGAGACCCCATTACTGCAGTGGGTACCAGGAAGCAAGTGCCACATCAGCTATTGCCACATGCATCCTTGCCAACAGGAAATGTCTGTGACAGATCATTTGTCTGTGGTACACAAAACCGTTCTGGGAGCAGACAGGAACAATTTGAAATTTTAAAGGATCTTCTAGCTAAACAGTACAAAATTGAGAATTGAATTCTCCTCCTGGTATTAGCCTGCAGTGCATTCTTATAGAGATGGAGGGGGCTGTTGCTCTGCGAAGCTCATCAGGGATGTTCCAAATCCAAGGTGGACTGTTCTACAAAATTGAGAATTGAATTATCTTCCTCGTATTGGTTTCAGTACAATCCTATGAAATGTTAGGGGGCTGTAGCTCTGCTAAGCTCATGTGGATATTCCCTCTCTGGGGTGAACTGGTCTATAAAATTGAGAATTTAATTATTTTCCTGGTATTGGCTGCAGTACAATCTTACAGAGCTTAAGCAGGCTGTAGCACTGCTTAGCTCATGTCTAATAGGCATAGTCTATGCAACTGTTTAGCCAGAAGAACCTTTAAAATAAAATAAATAAATAAAGATATATATATATATATATATATATATATATATATATATATATATATATATATATATATATATATGTATAGATATATACATATATACAGCGCCTTCAGAAAGTATTCACAACCTTTGACTTTTTCCACATTTTATTGTGGTAAAGCCTAAATTTAAATTTGTAAATAATTGAGATTTTTTTTGTTACTGATCTACACATAGTATGCCATAATGTCAAAGTGGACTTTTTTTTTGAGAAAAATATTTACAAAATAATTTAAAATTCAATACAGAAATATCTAATTTACATAAGTATTCGACCCCCTGAGTCAATACGTCATAGAAGCGCCTTTGGCAGTGATCACAGCTTCGAGTCTTCTTGGTTATGTTTGTATCAGCTTTGCACATCTAAATTTGGGGAGTTTCTCCCATTCTTCCTTGCAGATTTGCTCAAGTTCTGTCAAGTTAGCTGGGGAGCATCAGTGAACAGCAATCTTCAAGTCTTTCCACGGATTATAAATGAAATTCAACTCTGGGCTTTGGCTGGGCCACTCAAGGACTTTCACATTTTTGTTCTGAAGCAATTCAAGTGTTCCTTTGGCTGTATGCTTGGGGTCATTCTCCTGTTGGAACGTAAATCGTTGCTGCAGTCTAAGATCTTTTGCACTTTGAAGTAGGTTCTCCTCAAGGATTTGCCTGTATTTGACTCTATTCATTGTTCCCTCCATCCTTACAAGTCTCCCAGTCTCTGCCATTGAAAAGCATCCCCATAGCATGATGCTGCCACCACCATGCTTCACGGTATGGATGGTGTTCGATGGGTGATGAGCTGTGCTCGGTTTCCACCAGATGTAGCGCTTGGCATTCAGGCCAAAGAGTTAAATTTTCATCTCATCAGACCATCAGACCATCTCATCAGAAGAATATTTTGCCTCATGCTTTCAGTCTTTCCCGTGCCTTTTTTTTGAAAACTTCATGCAAGCTGCCATGTGCCTTTATCTCAGATGTGGCTTCAATCTGGCCACACTCCCATAATGCCTAGATTAGTGAAGTGCTGCAGGGACTGTTGTCCTTCTGGCAGGTTCTCCCATCTCAGTCAAGGAACTCGGTAGTTCTGTCAGAGTGGTCATTTGGTTCTTGGTCACATCCCATACCAAGGTTCTTCTTGCCCGGTTGCTCAGCTTTGTCTGACGAATAGCTCTAGGAAAAGTCTGAGTAGTTCCATATTCTTTTCATTTCATAATGATGGAGCTCATTGTGTTTTTGCAGCACTTTCAACAATCTAAAAATTGTTTACACCCTGCCCCAGATCTATGCCTCCTCACAATTATATCTCGGACTTCTACAGACAGTTCTTTGAACTACATGGTTGAGTTTCTGCTCCGACATGCACTGTTAACTGTGGGACCGCATATAGAAAGGTGTGTTTCTTTCTAAATCATGTCCAATCAATTGAATTAGCCATAGGTTGACGTGAATCAAGTTGGAGAGACATCTCAAGGATGATCAAAGGAAATTGGATACAAATGAGCTCAATTTGGAGTTTGATAGCAAAGGGGTTGCCTGAATTTGACTCAATTTATTGTTCCCTTCATCCTTACAAGTCTCATCACTTATTGACTCAAGAATACTTGCTATCTTTATCAAAAACTCTTCCTCACTAGCCCTGCACTGCCCTCTCTCCACCTCACCCCCAGGAGTACATCTGGCTACGGCTTCCCCTTCGCTCCCACCTTTTGTTCATATGTGTGTTGTACCGTCCACCAAACAGTGATGACTCCATCTACATCTCGCTGTCTGATAATATGGACCAACTTATATCTACTCATCCCAACTCTCTCTTCCTCATATGTGGTGATTTAAATTGTCATCTTGCAAGTTGGCTGGGTGTGGGTACCTCTCTCACCAGCCATGGCTCCTCAGCAAAGGACTTCTGCGACTCACTGGGACTGACACAATCTGTCAATTTCCCGACCCGGATCTCAGTCAATGGAGCATCTTCTCTTCCAGACTTGGTTATGACTAACTTCCCTGCAAATGTCTGCTGCTCTTCTTTTGCTCCAATCCGCTCATCTCATCATGTGCTTGTTAAAGTGGACATCTCTCTGGCTATTCTCAGAGAGGCTCCTCAGCGTCGACGAGTCTGGCATTTCACTCAGGCCAACTGGCACGGTCTTCAAGCAGCCATCAATCATCTGGACTGGTCTCCCATCTCTACCGCCTCTGAAATCAACTCATCCTTTGAATTCTTCCAAAGTAAATTGCTCTCTCTCATGCACAGATTTATCCCATCTCGTCTTAAGTTGGCATACCCTTCCTCCCATCCATGGTACACGGAATCTTGTGGTGAGGCAGTCGCCCTGAAACAACTTGCCTTCGCCACGTGGAAGGCAAATCCAATGGAAGGAAATCTCATTTCCTTTCAAAAAGCCCGAAACAAGTGTGTGTCCACCCTCAGGGGAGCTAGGAAACAATATCTCTCCACTCTCAAGACTGAACTCTCAAACCTGTCTCCCTCTTCCAAATCCTGGTGGTATCTGGTCAAATCTGTTTCTGGTGTTTGTTTCCCCTCCATCCCCTCCCTTAACTCAAACGGCTACACAGCTGACTCCCCATGTGAAAAAGCTGAATGTCTCAACTCTGTGTTTGCCTCAACATCTTGTGTCCCAGACCCATCCCTCTCTGTACCCACCGTACCCAGTCACACCCAGCTGCTCCTGGACTCTGTGTCCTTTTCTCCTGACAAGGTGGAGAAGTTTCTGTCAATCCTCGACTCTGATTCTGCAACTGGACCAGATGGCATCGGTCCACGGGTCCTAAAATCCTGCTCTGCCACTCTTTCACTTCCTCTCTCTGTTCTCTTCACCCTCTCTTTTGCTAAATGTAATCTTCCATCAGCTTAGAAATCAGCCAACATCACCGCTTTACACAAAAAATGTGCAAAAACAGATCCTTGCAAGGCAGACCAATCAGCCTTCTCCCAATTATCAGCAAAGCCATGGAATCCATCATTGCTTCGGATATCAAATATTTCCTCTTCTCCAATGGCTTGATCTCTGATCATCAATTTGGTGTCAGACCAGGTCACTCTACTCTGGACATGCTGCTTCTGCTGTCTCAACAATGGATGGAGGTCCTCAATGCCAAACAGGAAATAAGAGCTGTCTCCCTTGACATATCACGTGCCTTCGATACGGTCTGGCACCCCGCTCTGCTCACCAAACTCTCCTCCTATGGTATCCATGGAAATCTCTACACATGGCTTGCGGGCTTCCTCTCTAGTCGTAGTCAACGTTTGGCCCTGAATGGGTTTCTCCAATCTCCTCCTTCCTGTTCAGGTTGGAGTTCCCCAATGCAGTGTTCTGGGCCCTGTGCTTTTTCTGGTCTTCATCAATGATCTATCTGACTCTCTTGAAAATCCTCTCTATCTCTTTGCTGATGACTACACTCTCTGCCGCTCCATTCCTCATCCCTCAGATCGGCAATCTGCAGCCTCCTCGATCTCTGCAGACCTGGACAAAATCACAGACTGGTCAAACAAGTGGAACATTTCTTTCAATCCTGACAAATCTCACACTCTTACTATGTCTCTCCGAAAAGACCAACTGGACAACCCTCGCATCTACTTTCTGAACAATCCTCTCCAAGAAGTTCTGTCACTCAAGATTTTGGGTCTCACTATCTGCCATGATCTTTCCTGGGAAAACGACATTTGCATTCTGGCCTCCAAAGCCACTCGCACACCTGAGCTCCTCACCACATACAAGGCTTTCATCCGCAGCTCAATGGAATACTATTCTCCCCTCTGGGCTGGTGCTCCTGCCTCACACCTAGCTCGTCTTCACGCTGTTGAAAGCAAAGCTTTCAGAATCATTGGAATATCCCGCAATGAAGCTAACTCCGAGGGCCTTTCACTCACTCACCACAGGCAGGTAGGTGGTCTTTCTGTCTTCTACCGACTCCTCTCCGGCCTAGTTCTCCCAGCTCTATCTGTGCTCTGTCCCCCAAATATTCCTACAGGTCGCACAAAATGTGCCAGCAACCCTCTTCTGGTGAAATTGCCAAAATCAAGACTCTCTGCTCACCTTCACTCTTTAATTCCTCTTTTCTCCCGCCTTTGGAACAAACTCCCTCACTCTCTTCAATCCCACTCCTCCCTCCAGGTCTTTAAAACAGCTGTTCACCACCATCTCTTGTCTTCCCTCATCCAAAACCATGATCTTTTCTACCCCTGCTAATTTCACCCCAGATCCACTTTTCTGAAATACCAACTTCTTTCCTGGAAGTCCTAGCAGTGTCCATGTGTTTTTTTTACCTCTCCCACACCCCACCCCACCCCTTCCCACGTCTCCTCCCCCAAGCCCTCTCCCTCCCACAGATCTCCCGATGTCCCTGTTCTCAAATGTTGTACTTGTGTGCTTCCCTCTCCCCATCTTGTCTCCCGCTCCCTTTATTGTATGTTTTGTGTGTCCGTTTTTTTTTTTTTTGTGATTGATGTTAGCTCTTACACGAGCCCCGATCTTGTGTACAAAGAAAAAAAATTGAATTTAAAAAATGGCTACAACAGGCATGCGTTCGAGCGCAAGGTAATGTGATCGCACACTATATTGAGCTTCATTGACCTCTCCTGCAGTTGCGACGTCACTATACCGTTTGACTTCCCACCAACATCAGTATCAAACCTGCACATTTAGTATATATTTTAAAGACCTTATATATATAGCTCACAAGTAAAGGACAGTGGAGACGTCGACCATGGTTTCGCTCTTGTTATGCGTTCACTTAAACCTCAAACTAACTGTCATTTGTCAATAGTCAGGTGCAGATCATTAAAAGAGGTTGACAGCTCGTGACGATAGCCACACTTCTGTGGCCACCGCACAGTCCTGACCTGACCACTTGTGACAATGCTCTGTGGGGGTTCTTCAAAGCTAAGGTTGCAGAACATCACATGGCATCTGTTGATGAACTGAAACAACACATTCAGGAGGCATTTTGCACCATAACACATGGTATTTGGCATTGGTTTTCACACCGCACGTGGAGAAACATTATCTTGTGCCGTGACAATGGTGGACGTCATACGGATGCACTTGATGTCTAAGGAGGTATTGTAATTGTTGTATTACTGTAATATTGTAGCGGTTCCCGCTGAATGTACACAATCGCCTTGCACCTGCCAGGACGCGGCCAGGGCGCGATCGCCATGCCGGGCTCGTCCGGACGGGCCCAGACGCGCCTCTCCCGGGCACGCCCGAACCTCCTGGGCACGCCCGGTCTCGTCTTTCCCGGGCATGCCCGCTCTCGCCTTTCCAGGGCTCGCCCAGAGCGCCCGGGCACGCCCAGCCTCGACTTGCCAGGCCGCGTCCAGGACGCCCGGGCATGTCCAGACTCGCCTTTCCAGGGCTCGCCCAGAGCGTCCGGGCATGCCCGCTCTCGCCTTTCCAGGGCTCGCCCAGAGCGCTCGGGCACGCCCAGCCTCGACTTGCCAGGCCGCGTCCAGGACGCCCGGGCATGTCCAGACTCGCCTTTCCAGGACTCGCCCTTGACACCCGGGCATGCCCGGTCTCGGTTTTCCCGGGCAAACGCCCCGGCATAAATGTGTATATATATTGCTGCCCGATAAACGGGCTTGTCAGAGTACCCGAGTTTGATACGTGCAATATAGCAACTCGGACGAATTTCCGTCTTTGGTCGCGTCAATCCTTTCGACTCGCGTTGGAGCACAGCTCCTTCATTGGTGACCCCGAACATGGACACGGCGGTGGCTCTTAAACTGCCTACCTTCTGGGAGGCTCACGCGGCTGTTTGGTTCGCCCAGGCGGACTCCCAGTTCGCCCTGCGAGGCATCACCGTCGACGACACCCGCTTCCACCATGTCGTGGCAGCGCTCGGCTCCACCACCGCGGCCTGCGCCCTGAGCCTCCTCGAGTGCCCGCCAGCTGCTGACAAGTATGACGCGATTAAGACGCTCCTCCTCGACGCTTTCACCCTCTCAACGGCGGCACGCACACGGCGCCTGCTCGACCTGCCCGAGCTCGGCGACACGCGCCCGTCCGAGCGCATGGACTATATGCTCTCGTTGCTCAGTGAGCACTCTCCGGATTTTCTGTTCCGCGAGCAGTTCCTTCGCCAGCTGCCTCACCCGGTACGCCTCGCCCTGGCTGGCACGTCGATCACCGATCCCCGCGCCCTCGCCAGGGAAGCCGATAAGATCTCCTCGGCGGGCCAACACATCGGCGCGGCTACCTGGAGCCTGCCGCCGTCCGAGGCGACGCCCACGATGCCCGAGCGCCCTGCGCGGTTGGAGGCCGAAATGCCGGTGCAACTGGCGGCCGCCACGCCGCGCCGACCGCTTCCGACACGATGGCCGGGGCCTCCACCTGACCAGGCGTGGTGTTATTACCACGCCAGGTTCGGACACAAGGCTCGGCCTTGCCGATCCCCATGCACTTTCGGCAAGTCGGGAAACGGCCGGGCCGGCGTTCATTCCCAGCCATGAGCGCCGGCCACTCGGGCAACTTGCTTTTTTTCGGGACAAAGCGTCCGGGCGGCGTTTCCTTTGTGACACCGGCGCCCAACTGAGCGTCATACCCGCCTCCGAGCAGGACAGGCGGGACGCCGTTTGCGGCCCCTCTTTGGTCGCTGATAATGGCTCGGCCATATGCACTTTCGGCCTGCGCAACGTCACCCTCTGCTTCGGCAGCCAGCACTTTCAGTGGACCTTTGTGACCGCCTGCGTCCCCATGGCTTTGCTGGGCGCCGACTTCCTCTGCGCGCATGGGCTGCTGGTCGACGTCAAACGTCGTCGCCTTGTCAACGCCGAGACCTTCAGCTCCCTGGCGTGCACGATGAGCAGCTCCGCGCCGACCGAACTGGCGTGCGCCCTCCCGACGGCGAACGAGTTCGCTCGCCGGCTCGCGGAATTCCCGGCCCTCACGCAGCCGACGTTTTCGGCCGTCGCAGTGCGGCATGGGATCGAGCACCACATACCCACTATGGGCCCGCCGGTCTACGCCAGGGCCCGCCGCCTCGACCCGGCCAACCTCGCCGTGGCAAAGGCCGAGTTCGACGCTTTGGAGCACCTCGGCATCGTGCGGCGCTCCAATAGCGCGTGGGCCTCACCACTGCACATCGTGCCAAAGCCGGGGGGCGGATGGTGCCCGTGTGGCGACTACCGCCGCCTCAACGACGCTACCACCCCCGACAGGTACCCGATCCCACACATCCAGGACTTTTCCACTTGTTTGGCGGGACGGGTCATATTTTCCAAAATTGACCTGATACGGGGATACCACCAGGTACCTGTCCGGGCGGCCGACGTCCCGAAGACGGCCGTCATCACACCGTTCGGCCTGTTCGAATTTTTGAGGATGCCGTTTGGCCTCAAGAACGCGGCCCAGGCGTTCCAGCGCTTAATGAACGGCGTGCTGCGCGACCTGCCATTTCTTTTCGTCTATCTGGACGACATCCTCGTCGCCAGCACGTCCCGCGCCGAGCACCTCCTCCACCTCCGAACACTGTTCGGTCGCCTCAGCGAGCACGGCTTAATTGTCAACCCGGCCAAATGCCACTTCGGCACGACGACCGTTGACTTTTTGGGCCACCGCATCACCAAGACCGGGGCCGTGCCGCTGCCGACCAAGGTCGAGGCCATCACCACGTTCCCGCGTCCCCGTTCCATCAAGGCCCTACAAGAGTTCCTCGGCATGGTGAATTTTTATCAGTGATTCGTGCCCCGCGCTGCTCAGCTCATGCGGCCCCTTTACGAGGCCCTCCGGGGAAGCCGGCCAAGCATGACATCGTTTGGTCCGCGGCCATGGACGCGGCCTTCGCGAGCGCAAAACGGGCCCTCGCCGACGCAACGCTGCTGGCTCACCCGGTGCTCAACGCGCCCATCGCCCTCACTACAGACGCCTCCAACTACGCGGTGGGCGCCGTCCATGAACAATGGGTGGACGGGGTTTGGCAGCCACTCGCTTTTTTCAGCCGGCAACTCCGGCCGAACGAGTTAAAATACAGCACGTTCGACCGCGAGCTGCTCGGTCTATTCCTGGCCGTTTGCCATTTCCGACACCTCCTGGAGGGCCGCCCGTTCACGGCTTTCGTCGACCACAAGCCATTGGTCTACGCAATGGCCAAAGTCACGGAGCCGTGGTCGGCCCGCCAGCAGCGCCACCTCTCCGCCGTGTCGGAATTCACCACGGACATCCGGCACGTCGCTGGCAAAGACAACACTGTGGCCGACTGTCTTTCTCGGGCCAGCGCGAACGCGGTCCACCTCGGCATGGACTTCGCGCTCATGGCGGCCGACCAGACCACCGACACCTCGGTGCAGGCCCTCCGGGCGGGGAACACGGGCCTCCGCCTGGCCGAACATCCCCTTCGCGGGCACCGTCCTGCTCTGCGACGTCTCCCAGGGCCAGCCTCGCCCCATCGTGCCCGTTTCCTGGCAGCGCCGCATCTTCGCCTCCATCCACGGCCTTTCTCACCCGGGCCGGAAAGCTTCTCAGAAGCTGGTGTCGGCGCATTTCGTCTGGCACGGCCTTCGACGGAACGTCCGCGACTGGGCCAACGCCTGCACGGCCTGCCAGCGGGCCAAGGTCCACCGCCACACCCAGGCCCCGCTGGCACCTTTCACCGTGCCTGCACGGCGTTTCGACCACGTCCACGTGGACCTGGTGGGTCCCCTGCCCCCATCGCGGGGGTTCACCCACCTGCTCACCATGGTGGACAGGACCACCAGGTGGCCGGAGGCCGTGCCCCTCACCTCCACCACCACCGCCGACGTGGCGCAGGCGTTCATCGCCACCTGGGTCGTGCGCTTCGGCGCACCGGCGGACATCTCGTCCGACCGCAGCCCACAGTTCACGTCCGAACTTTGGGGCGCGGTCGCCTGCTCGTTGGGGGTCACGCTGCACCGCACCACGGCCTACCACCCCCAAGCCAACGGGTTGTGCGAGCGGTTTCACCGCTCCATGAAGGCCGCACTCATGGCCGGCCTTCAGGACGACGGTTGGACCGACCGGCTGCCGTGGGTCCTTTTGGGCCTCCGCACGGCCCCCAAGGAGGACCTCCGGGCATCCGCCGCCGAGCTCGTATACGGCCAGCCGCTCCGCATCCTGGGCGAGTTCGTGCCCGACGCTACCAGTCCCTGGTCCGCCGCACACCAGCGCTCGGACCTCCAGGAGGCCGCCCGCCGATTTGCCCCCGTGCAAACGTCCCGCCATGGTGGCCCCCAGTCCTACGTCCCCCCGGCGCTTCGCACAGCGGAGTACGTCTTTGTGCGTCATGACGCGCACCGGGGGCCACTCCGGCCGCCGTACGATGGGCCCTTCCGGGTCCTGCGACGGGTCGACAAGTCCTTCGTCGTCGACGTTGGCGGCCGGTTGGACCGGATCTCTGTGGACCGCCTCAAACCGGCGCACATGGACGTCGACCGACCACCACGGTTGGCCCTTCCTCCGCGGCGAGGCCACCCCCCGTCCACAGTTCCCCCCGCTCGACCACCCACCACCACGTCGGACCCCTCCCCACGACTCTCCAGTGGTCGCTTCGGCCGGGTCATCCGGACCCCCCTTAAATTGACCCTGCCGGTGCAGGTTGATTCTGGAGGGGCGTGTGTAGCGGTTACCGCTGGATGCACACAATCGCCTTGCACCGGCCAGAACACGGCCAGACGCGCCTCTCCCGGGCATGCCCGGACTCACTGTTCCCGGGCACGCCCGAACCTCCTGGGCACGCCCGCTCTCGCCTTTCCAGGGCTCGCCCAGAGCGTCCGGGCACGCCCAGCCTCGACTTGCCAGGCCGCAGCCAAACACGCCCGGGCAGGTCCAGACTCGCCTTTGCAAGGCTCGCCCTTGACACCCGGGCATGCCCGGTATAGCTGTTGCCGGGCAAACTTCCCGACATAAATGTGTATATATATTGCTGCCCGAAAAACGGGCTTTTGGTCAGAATACCTGAGCTGTTTTGTTTCATTAAAGCAACTCGGACGAATTCCGTCTTTGGTCGCGTCAATTCTTTCGACTCGCGTTGGAGCGCAGCTCCTTCAATATGTCATTATTGCTCCTGTTATCTATCTATAATTCCAGTAATCTCTGTGTGTTTGTTTGTACGTTTGTACGTTTGTACGTTTGTACGTTTGTTTGTCTGTGACCGCTGTTTCTCGACAACTACCGGTCCGATATACTTGAAACTTGCCAGGTATATTGCTGGGGACCCGAGGATGTGCCTTTTCAAGGTTTGAAATTAATCGGACAAGTACTTACCGAGCTATGGCGATTTAGCCGTTCGCCGTTCGCTTTGGCGTTGCGAATGGACCAAACCATTGCATGTAAATAGAGGGGGGGGGGTTCTGTGGTCGTTGCGAATGGACCAAACCATTCATGTAAATAGAGGGGGGGGGGGTTCTGTGGTCGTTACTGCCACGTGGTTTCAAAGTTTTTTTTTGTTGTTGTTGTTTGCACGCATGTTTTTTTGCACCCACGTACGGGCACGCCCTAGGATGTTTACACACACACACCCCTACACAAAATTTTTTTTTTTTTTTTTTTGGCAAGGAACGGGCACCCACGTACGGGCACGTCCTAGCTTATATATAGTACGGGCATGCCCTAGTCTATCTATAATTCCAGTAATCTCTGTGTGTTTGTTTGTTTGTACGTTTGTACGTTTGTCTGTGACCGCTGTTTCTCGACAACCACGGGTCCGATATACTTTAAACTTGCCAGGTATATTGCTGGGGACCCGAGGATGTGCCTTTTCAAGGTTTGAAATTAATCGGACAAGTACTTACCGAGCTATGGCGATTTAGCCGTTCGCCGTTCGCTTTGGCGTTGCGAATGGACCAAACCATTGCATGTAAATAGAGGGGGGGGTTCTGTGGTCGTTGCGAATGGACCAAACCATTCATGTAAATAGAGGGGGGGGGGGTTCTGTGGTCGTTACTGCCACGTGGTTTCAAAGTTTTTTTTTGTTGTTGTTTGCACGCATGTTTTTTTGCACCCACGTACGGGCACGCCCTAGGATGTTTACACACACACACCCCTACACAAATTTTTTTTTTTTTTTTTTTTGGCAAGGAACGGGCACCCACGTACGGGCACGTCCTAGCTTATATATAGTACGGGCATGCCCTAGTTATGTATTAATGTTATTACTGTAATATGTCATTATTACTCCTGTTATTATGTATTCATGTTATTACTGTAATATGTTATTATTACTCCTGTTATTATGTATTCATGTTATTACTGTAATATGTTATTATTACTCCTGTTATTATGTATTAATGTTATTACTGTAATATGTTATTATTACTCCTGTTATTATCTATTCATGTTATTACTGTAATATGTTATTATTACTCCTGTTATTATGTATTAATGTTATTACTGTAATATGTTATTATTACTCCTGTTATTATGTATTAATGTTAATACTGTAATATGTTATTACTCCGGGGACATTATGGCTCACCCTGTATACATAACATTAATGGTAGAAAAACCAAAGATGAGTCAGTTCGTCCTTGCAAATGTACCACATTGTAAACAATAATAAACGTCAGCACACGGTGAACAGCCAATCAGCACTCCGTTATCAGTAAATGGCGTAGCTCGGTTTGTGACCTTATTTACAGCCATTGTGTTAAATTCAATGTACCAGATAACAGATAATATCGTTCCGTCGGCTCGTGGGCTATATTACCTGCATACATTGAGCAGGTGACTTTGTGAGCTGTTTCTTCGGCTGTGTCTTCATGACCAGGGAGGGTCTTCTCGACTAGCACACGTGCATCACATGGCTAAAGCAATTTACCAGCCGACAGGATGTTAGTATAATCACACCCAATAGGTCAGCTTTGGTAAAACCTGCAGGAGGTTGTTTACACACCCAGGGCAAAAATGATAAACCATTTGCCATTTAAAAATTGCAGTTGCAAATAGTGAAGAAATCTTGCATGGGAACTTCTAAAAACTTCCCCATAATGTTTATAGAACAATACACGAAGTTTATGTGGGAGTTACTTTACTGCCACAACGACAAGGTCATCAAGTTATATATATATATATATATTAGCTTGGCTCGGCTCGCTGCGCTCGCCTCACGAAGCGTCGATACTGAGGACCGGGCTTATTTTAACTGAGGATAATGAATGCACCTGAGTTGCTGTGTTGTCATGATTTACACAAATCATAATACAAACAACTACTTTGCACAAATGTATTTGTTGTGTTTGTGATATTACATTTTTATAGGCGATTTAGGTTGAATGTTTTTTTTTCAAGAAAGAACCCCTCAGCACACACATAGGGGAGGGGTAGGTGCAGACAGGAAGTTTGGGACGATTACACCTCACCACCAAGTAATTCAAAACACCTCACAGCCATCAAGCACGTAATAAAAACACCTCACCACAACAAAATTAAAAACACCTCACAGCCATAAAACACGAAATAAAAACACCTCACAGCCATAAAACACGTAATAAAAACACCTCACAGCCATAAAACACGTAATAAAAACACCTCACAGCCATAAAACACGTAATAAAAACACCTCACAGCCATATAACATGGAATAGAAACACCTCACAGCCATAAAACACGTAATAAAAACACCTCACCACAACAAAATTAAAAACACCTCACAGCCATAAAACACGAAATAAAAACACCTCACAGCCACAAAATTAAAAACACCCCACAGCCATAAAACACGTAATAAAAACACCTCACAGCCATAAAACACGTAATAAAAACACCTCACAGCCATAAAACACGTAATAAAAACACCTCACAGCCATAAAACACGTAATAAAAACACCTCACAGCCATAAAACACGTAATAAAAACACCTCACCACCACAAAATTAAAAACACCTCACAGCCATAAAACACGTAATAAAAACACCTCACAGCCACAAAATTAAAAACACCCCACAGCCATAAAACACGTAATAAAAACACCTCACAGCCATAAAACACGTAATAAAAACACCTCACAGCCATAAAACACGTAATAAAAACACCTCACAGCCATAAAACACGTAATAAAAACACCTCACAGCCATAAAACACGTAATAAAAACACCCCACAGCCATAAAACACGTAATAAAAACACCTCACAGCCATAAAACACGTAATAAAAACACCTCACAGCCATAAAACATGTAATAAAAACACCTCACAGCCATAAAACACGTAATAAAAACACCTCACAGCCATAAAACACGTAATAAAAACACCTCACAGCCATAAAACACGTAATAAAAACACCCCACAGCCATAAAACACGTAATAAAAACACCTCACAGCCATAAAACACGTAATAAAAACACCTCACAGCCATAAAACACGTAATAAAAACACCTCACAGCCATAAAACACGTAATAAAAACACCTCACAGCCATAAAACACGTAATAAAAACACCTCACAGCCATAAAACACGTAATAAAAACACCTCACAGCCATAAAACACGTAATAAAAACACCTCACAGCCATAAAACACGTAATAAAAACACCTCACAGCCATAAAACACGTAATAAAAACACCTCACCACCACAAAATTAAAAACACCTCACAGCCATAAAACACGTAATAAAAACACCTCACAGCCACAAAATTAAAAACACCCCACAGCCATAAAACACGTAATAAAAACACCTCACAGCCATAAAACACGTAATAAAAACACCTCACAGCCATAAAACACGTAATAAAAACACCTCACAGCCATAAAACACGTAATAAAAACACCTCACAGCCATAAAACACGTAATAAAAACACCTCACAGCCATAAAACACGTAATAAAAACACCCCACAGCCATAAAACACGTAATAAAAACACCTCACAGCCATAAAACACGTAATAAAAACACCTCACAGCCATAAAACACGTAATAAAAACACCTCACAGCCATAAAACACGTAATAAAAACACCTCACAGCCATAAAACACGTAATAAAAACACCTCACAGCCATAAAACACGTAATAAAAACACCTCACAGCCATAAAACACGTAATAAAAACACCCCACAGCCATAAAACACGTAATAAAAACACCTCACAGCCATAAAACACGTAATAAAAACACCTCACAGCCATAAACACGTAATAAAAACACCTCACAGCCATAAAACACGTAATAAAAACACCTCACAGCCATAAACACGTAATAAAAACACCCCACAGCCATAAAACACGAAATAAAAACACCTCACAGCCACAAAATTAAAAACACCACACAGCCATAAAACACGTAATAAAAACACCCCACAGCCATAAAACACGAAATAAAAACACCCCACAGCCATAAAACACGAAATAAAAACACCTCACAGCCACAAAATTAAAAACACCTCACAGCCATAAAACACGTAATAAAAACACCTCACAGCCATAAAACACGTAATAAAAACACCTCACAGCCATAAAACACGTAATAAAAACACCTCACAGCCATAAAACACGTAATAAAAACACCCCACAGCCATAAAACACGTAATAAAAACACCCCACAGCCATAAAACACGTAATAAAAACACCTCACAGTCATAAAACACGTAATAAAAACACCCCACAGCCATAAAACACGTAATAAAAACACCCCACAGCCATAAAACACGTAATAAAAACACCTCACAGCCATAAAACACGTAATAAAAACACCTCACAGCCATAAAACACGTAATAAAAACACCTCACAGCCACAAAATTAAAAACACCCCACAGCCATAAAACACGTAATAAAAACACCTCACAGCCATAAAACACGTAATAAAAACACCTCACAGCCACAAAATTAAAAACACCCCACAGCCATAAAACACGTAATAAAAACACCTCACAGCCATAAAACACGTAATAAAAACACCTCACAGCCACAAAATTAAAAACACCTCACAGCCATAAAACACGTAATAAAAACACCCCACAGCCATAAAACACGAAATAAAAACACCTCACAGCCACAAAATTAAAAACACCCCACAGCCATAAAACACGTAATAAAAACACCTCACAGCCATAAAACACGTAATAAAAACACCTCACAGCCACAAAATAAAAACACCTCACAGCCATAAAACACGTAATAAAAACACCTCACAGCCATAAAACACGTAATAAAAACACCTCACAGCCACAAAATTAAAAACACCTCACCACCATGTCAGTTAAAAACACCTCACCACCAAGTAATTAAAAACACCTCACCACCACATCATTCAAAACACCTCATCACCAACTAATTCAAAACACCTCACCACCACCTAATTAAAAACACCTCACCACCACATAATTATAAATACCTCACCACCACGTAATTCAAAACACCTCACCACCATGTGATTTAAAAACACCTCACCACCATGTGATATTAAAACACCTCACCACCACGTCATTTAAAAACACCTCACCACCACATAATTTAAAACACCTCACCACCACGTCATTTAAAAACACTTCACCACCACATAATTCAAAATACTTCACCACCACGTGATTCAAAACCACCACAACGTTATTAAAAACACTTCACAACCACGGAAACAAAAGTTTGAGGGAGTCGTTAAGTGAGAACACAGACACTGCCCAGATGTGTCGATATATAGATAAATGACTGTACCCGAGTTGCCGTTTTGTCATGGTTTAAACCAATCATAATTCAAACAACTATTTTGCACAAATGTATTTGTAATATACGTGATATCACATTTTATAAACAATTGAAGTTGAAAAAAAAAATTTTTCCCCAAAGAATTCCCCCCAAAAAATTTTGCAATTTTTTTTTAAATACCCTTAGGACATACCGACGGGAGAGGTATGTGCATACCAGAAGTTTGGTATGATTTCACAAAAGTTTGAGAAAGTAGTTCAGTGACAACACAACACAGGACAGGACAGACGCTGCACAAATATATATATATATATATATATATATATATATATATATATATATATATATATATATATACAGACTTGGCATTTAATATGGAATATATATTTTTTCTTGACTTGGGTTTACTTTCTCAACTCAGTATATCAATCTGGTGAGTTTCTTTTACACTTTGGTGATTTATTTGTTAAAAGAACCATGTCACTGATTGTCTGTCGCAGCAAGAAGTCAACAACAGGATTATATCACAGGTGGCGTGGCAAAATGTACGGACAGGTGCATTTGACGATTGGCTTCACAGTCGGGTATACAAGGGTTGTTGCGTTCTGTATTAGTGGAAAACAACTGCTGCACGTCTCCAAAAGTTATTGCCGCTTCCTCTGGAGATGGTCCGTCAACTCGACAATGCTGTTTGTCATGGAGTGGTGGCTTTACGAAATAACGGCATGAAACAGCGTGCTATTGCTCGGCAGTATGGCATCACTCTGGTCAAACTTTGACACTTTTGTCACTTTGACAGTATGTCAAAGATCCTGAAATGAAATGCTCAGAGGGGTGTCCCTACTCCAATACCGAGGCCAGGACGTCCCTGCAGAACCACAAGGAGAGATGATCGCCAGCTGCACCGGTTAGTCCGCAATGGCCGTACCAAGTCAGCTAATCGGCTTCGGGCTGAGTGGCAGCAACTGACAAATGTCCGTGGATGCTCGAGCGGGGAAACCACATCGAGCCATTGGCCCCGGACCTTCCTGCCACGATCTCTTTGGGCCGTGCCCACCCTGCCAGGATTCGAATCTGCCATCCCTTTCATCTCCCCAGTCGTGTGAGTCTGCTCGTTGTCCGTCCTCTGTGTTGTCTTGGGGTCTTAAGTTAAGCCTGTATAGTATAAGCTAATAATTGCACTGTGTCTTCTGCTCCTTCCATTTCCCTGTATATTACCTTGATTGCTCTCTTTTCTTTGGGTTGTGTAAATAATTAATAAATATCTGTTCTTCTGTACCTTTGCCTTCCTTCTTTCTCATTCGGTCGCTTTAGCGATTTCCAAATTGAGTGTACGTGGCGCGATTCGGCCAACGCATATGAATCGGGTTTAGCCGCTTCGATAAACGGCTCACGCCGCAGTTCGCTTCGCTCGGCGCAACCAATCCATTACGCTGCGGCCGTGAGCGGGAGTATTTCCTTGCGTACCGAGAGGCGCTGGTATTTAGGTCATAGGATGGGTGGGCCTAATACCCTACCCAGCGCTGACCGGGCATGACGTCATACCCCCAGGACCACGTCGGTCAGTCATAGACGAGGGGATTAATCCCCACTCGATAAGGGGGAAAGAGGCCGACGTTGGGTTCCGTAACAATTGGTGTCAGGAGCGAGATTCGGACCTGAAGTGCAATTAGCGCACTCAAAATTACGAGTGGCCAAAATTCTATTTAAAACATCCAAATTCGAAATTGCGCCATGGATGATCAAGGCGACCGGATGCCGGTGGGGGAATTAGAAGAGGGGTTAGGGGTAATCCAGGACCACAGGGGGGAAATGGAGGAGGACAGCAATGAAGATGTGGTTGTGGGGGTAGCAGGTGCACAAGATGGCGCCCTTGTGCACGAGGTTTCAGGTGCACAAAATGGCGCCTCGCACGTGGTCGCGGCAGTTGAGCCCGCATTGTCAACGGTCTGGGATCCATTTCTTGCAAATTTGTCGAAATTTTTGACCCAATGGAATGAGGAAAACAAAATGTATGCCCAGGGCCTCATATCCACCAGGGAAATTAACTACATGGGTGTTCAAATGACTAAGGAACTAAAAGAAATGAATGCAGAGTCAAAAAGGAAGATGGGGACCAATTTGGCAATGGGGGAGAATCTTGGGAGCAGATCGGGCGAGCAGGTCCCAAGGGTGCACGACGAGGTAAAGCAACTCGAGAAGCGCTGGTTGAGCGAAGCGGAGCAAAGCACGGGTAAAATGACGGGTATAGAGATCGCGACCCGGGGTATGGGGCAGCCAGCGACCGCTGAGGTAGAGGGAATTTTAATAAAGCCAGCAGTCGTCAAAGAAAAAGTAGTGGGCATTGAAATTGAAAAGACCGGGGACTTAGAAAAACACTCGTGGCAGGGAAAGATGGAAAATGTGCAAAGTCCCTGATCACATCACGATGCTGTGCTGAGTAACCAAAATGAAGATTTGCAGGTGGTGTTGGAGCGAAGAAGAAGAAGCGCCCAGGTGAGTCATGCTGTGTATTGTGCGGGGAGATTTTGCAGGAGGATGTTTGGCGCAGAAAGAATTTTTGCGCGCTTGGGATCGAGAAACCATCCGGGCGTTGGTGAAGGGTCCCCTGTGAGTGGAAATGGCACGCTTGTGGAAAAAAAGTGTGCATCGGGGAATGAGCGTGTTACAAAGCATGAGTGTGAAACCGAGTGCGAGCGAGAATGCACGTCAGGGTATACGGAGTGTGACACGGTGAGTGAGTTGGTGGTGGCGCAAGTGCAAGAGGGCACATTGGAGCGCGAGTGTGAAACCGAGTGCGAGCGAGAATGCACGTTGGAGGGTCTGTGTGAAGCAGAGTGTACGGAGTGTGACATAGAGAGTGAGTTGGTGGTGGCGCGAGTGCGAGAGGGCACATCGGAGCGCGAGTGTGAAACTGAGTGCGAGCGAGAATGCACGTCGGAGGGTCTGTGTGAAACAGAGTGTACGGAGTGTGACACGGAGAGTAAGGTGGTGGTGGAACATGTGCGAGAGTGTACACCTGAGTTAGTGGTGGCGCGTGTGCGGGAGGGCACATCGGAGCGCGTTAGTGGGTGGATGCAAGAGTGCACGCCCATTGTGAGTGTTACGGAGGACGTAATGGAGGAGAGGTGTGGAACAAAGTGTGCGAACGGTGAGTGTGCGCGAGAGGTGTGGTGTGTAACAGGGAGTGCGGTGGTGGAATGGACGGAGTGTGTGGAATGTACGGGCGGCATTGGAACGCTGGGTTTTGTGAGTGTGAAACGGGTCGCGTATGCGAGTGAAGCATCGACGTTGACCGGGGCAGCGTTTAGGGCGACGGATAGCGTGCGCGGTGTGCTTTGTTGGATGCGAGGCCCAGTACGGTCGAGTCCGGGCCTTGTCGGGCAAGGTGACCGGTCCGGTTGAGGGACAGGTTGGAGGAAGCGGACCGGTGCCCCCTGGCGGTGGCAGGGTTCCGACCGGGCGAGATTGAGCCATCGGGCTGGAGGCCGCAAGGTTCCGCGCCGAGATGGTGCGTGGAATCTCGGCCTGACCAAACCGCCTCCCCTGAATCGAATGCAGGACGGATTCAACCTGCAGGCGACCAAACCACCCGAATTCATTGCTCGGCTTTGCGAAGCCAAGTTTTAATGAGGTGACGACGCACCGAGGCTCAAATATAGTGGACTGTGATGATGATAGTGTTTTGGATCCGAAATTGGAATAGAGAATAAGATTTGCAGGATTTTGATGGCAAAATCGATAGTAGAAGATGCCCGATGTGGTGGGATGGCAAATCCACCATCCCTCGCATACGGGGCACATGAGCGCTAGCTATGGGCTTATGGCAGTGAAAACTAGCCCGGGAGGGTTAGGATAAAATGATAGGGATCTAGAGAAGATGACCATAGGTAACTGCAGATTTAAGTAGCGACATTGGACAGGTAGTCGGGGACATAGAGAGGGTAGTTGGATTATAATGACAAGGGAGCACAATAGTATAAGGGGCGACTGGGAGGCGCAAGTTTCAGAGGGGAGTAGGTAGATCAGATGATGCCTTGTGTTTGAGAATCGAAAGTGCATGGAGCAGCGTATGAGGAATAATTGTGGTTGTGCATTGTATTGAATGATTGAAGAAGCCTGGGAGGAAGGAGGGTGCAGGTGGCACCAGGTGTGATTGCACAGGTGTGCAAGTGAACAGGTGTATGGAGCAGTGTATGAGTGAGTAATGGTGATTGAGTGTTGTGTTGAGCAAATGGGCCTGGGAGGAAGGAGGGTGCAGGAAGCACCAGGTGTAGGAGTGATTGCACAGGTGTGCAAATACAGGTGTATGGAGAATGGTTGTGTGGAATACATGGAGTATGGAATATATGGAGTATGGAATGGATGGTGTGGAGTGAGTATGGTGGAAACTGTGGAGTGGAGTGGATGGTGCGAAGGTGTGAATGGGGGAAAAGTGGACCCCTATCACGAATACCCGGGGAGGGTAGTTTAAGAGTTAGGTAGAGGGAGTAGGTAAATTGTGGTTGGATATTGGCATCTGTGGTGTGTGGTGGAAGAATGGTGTTTGGATGGGTGCATTAGTGACGTCGAAATGGCTGGGCGTGTGGCCTGTTAGTGTGTGTAATTAAATGGGCACTCCACCACTGTTAGGATGTCGGCCAGGTGAGGCCGCAGGTGGGCTCTGGGAGCCGGTAGAGTTGTTGTGGATGGGGCCCGAGGATCCGGAGGACGGACCTGGGTAGCCCAGTGCGAGAGAGGGCACGGAGTGGGGAGAGCGCCAGAGGGCCTTCCCCAGTTAGATAGGTTAGGGTAAGGAGCAGGTAAGCTCGGAGGCAACTGCAGTGGTGGAGGTGTGCAGGTGGGTAGACCTGCTGGGAGAGCCACATGACCCAGTCCTGAAATTGTGCAAAGGCACAGGGAGTTGAATCGGGGGAGTGAGACCCCAAATTGAGGAAGCACCACCGTTTGGTCAATGGGAATTTGGTTCTTAAAACCGCATAGAGTAAGATGGCCAATGGATTGGCAGGGAAAGACCCCGGGTAGTGTAAAGTGTGTTAATGTCATTTAGAAGGTAGATAGGATGGAGATCTCCTCGCACCATCTACATCCACTCACCTGAGGTGACAGAACGCCACACCATGCCATGTTATTGTTATTTTTGTGGAAATGTTTGGAATCTGAGACGCATCATGACGTGGGTGTGACATTGTACTTGTTTGTTCCATCTCTTCCTCCTTATGAGGATTGATGATGAATTGTTGATGGCAAATTTTGGTCAGAGGGATTGTGGTGACGAATTTGGTATGTGGGAGATATGGGGAAGACGTGACGGTAGTGACGAATTTGTAAATGTGTAGGTTTTTGTAAATATGGGGAGGGGCAAGGGGGGGGGGTAGTGTAGGTCACATGTGGGGGGCGTACGGTAGGGACGAGCTTTCTCACTTCGCTCTCCGTGCGCACCTCGTTCTGCATTACCTTGTTTGATGTGTACCCTTGCGCCCTGACCCATTACTCACCTGTCTTCTGTTCCCCTGTCTCCCACCCGAGGACTGTGCTCTCTGGGCACTGAAAGGAGCGTGCGGGGAGGTCGCGTCCGTGAGCCCGAACCCCCGCAACCAGCATGCTTGCATTGATGCACCACTTATGGACCGCCGTTCTGCGGCCAAGCACCACTTTATGGACCCCATGTTTTGGGGCCTGGCACCTCTGCTGGGGACAGGCCATGGTGGCCAGGTAATCTCACTTGTGGCCCAGGGTAAAGGTGACATCTATGCCAAACAGGTGAACCACCCTTAGTTGGCCCCTGTGGCCCTAAATAAAAAGTGGACGCATTGGTGCCCTTTTATGTCCAAATAGACCGCAAGTAGAGAAAACATCAGGAAGAACATCGGCCCAGCAGAGAAGAAGAAGACCACCACGAGTTGTTTTTTGTTTGTTTTATTATTATGGAACTATTGTGACTGTGCACTCCGGTGCGTTTTGGTGCTTTATGGTGCTTTGGTGTTTATTGGTGCTGGTGCGTCGATGCAATGCATGCTGTCTCCTCCCTCCCAACAGGATTTTTTTTTTTTTGTTTCCCTAAAAGAAAAAATCACAGGTCCTGGGTTGCGTTTTGTAAATAGTCAAAATAATGTCACTGTAAATAATGCTCCCCCACCGTTCATGTTTAGTTTGAAAATAATTCCGCAATTCGGTTAGCTGTGGGTGTGAAACTGTTAGGCAGGGTGCAACGCAATTAGCGGGACATATTTATTCGTGTTTTAAAATTGTCACACTCAGGGTCAGGTTAATTGTGGAGGGTTACTACACCTGCGTGTCACACTAAAGTTAAAGTTTTCGGGCCGGGACGTCCCGTGAGGATGAGGGTGCAGTGTTGAGGATTTGAGAATCCTGTGTGTAATTTGTTGTAAAATATACCCTTTTGTGTGCTGTAAATATTCCTTGTAAATACCTCCAAGTGTAAAGGTCAAAGGTCGTCCTTAGTTAGGCCATCGCACACACGTAGCAAATCATAAGTTTCCCTCAGTAGTTATGTCCTTAGTAAATGTCAGCATAAGGCTTCGTTTCCACTAGTTCATTGCGTTGCATCAATTAAAGAAGCGTAGGCCCATTCTCCCTTCGAAAGGGTGCGGGTGGTTGTTGGCATTATCCCTCCACAAGATGCCATTGTTCCATGCGGTCGACCCGGGGAAGAAGGGCGTTGCCCGCCCCTCGTCATCGGAAGGTGGAGCCAGCGAGCCCCCACCAGCCAATCAGGGTTGGTAAAATACCATCACGGGCATGGCACGGGTTTATCTCAAAGCGCGATATAAAAGCGCGGGCGGAAGCCTTTGACCAAGAGATGATGGAGATGGTTCGTGCGCCCTGCTCGTTGCGGTACCTCGTGTGTGCTTGAGCCGCTCACTGCCTCGCTGTGCTGCCTTGCTCTTGAACTTACTCTTGAGCCTTGTCTGGGGAATCGGCGCGTGGACGCTCGAGCGGGGAAACCACATCGAGCCATTGGCCCCGGACCTTCCTGCCGCGATCTCTTTGGGCCGTGCCCACCCTGCCAGGATTCGAATCTGCCATCCCTTTCATCTCCCCAGTCGTGTGAGTCTGCTCGTTGTCCGTCCTCTGTGTTGTCTTGGGGTCTTAAGTTAAGCCTGTATAGTATAAGCGAATAATTGCACTGTGTCTTCTGCTCCTTCCATTTCCCTGTATATTACCTTGATTGCTCTCTTTTCTTTGGGTTGTGTAAATAATTAATAAATATCTGTTCTTCTGTACCTTTGCCTTCCTTCTTTCTCATTCGGTCGCTTTAGCGATTTCCAAATTTAGTGTACGTGGTGCGATTAGGCCAACGCATATGAATCGGGTTTAGCCCCTTCGATAAACGGCTCACGCCGCAGTTCGCTTCGCTCAGCGCAACCAATCCATTATGCTGTGGCCATGAGCGGGAGTATTTCCTTGCGTACCGAGAGGCGCTGGTATTTAGGTCATAGGACGGGTGGGCCTAATACCCTACCCAGCGCTGACCGGGCGTGACGTCATACCCCCAGGACCACGTCGGTCAGTCATAGACGAAGGGATTAATCCCCCCTCGATAAGGGCTGACTGGGCATGACGTCATGCCCCCAGGACCACGTCGGTCAGTCAAAGACGAGGGGATTAATCCCCCCTCGATAAGGGGGAAAGAGGCCGACGTTGGGTTCCGTAACAATATATATTGTATATTGTTATGTCGGTTGGGTAGAGGCATATGTAGATTTAGGTAGATCTGCATAGGTAGGTGCTTCGTCTGTCGTGATATGGAAACCTCACCTTTAATAAGTTCTGTGTAGGCGGTTTGTTCGGATTAAGGTGTATCTTCGTCCCCATTACAAGGAATGGGACAGGTTAAATAGTTCTAGGGATTATGCTAATTCCCATGTGTGTGAAACCTCTGTGATCATTCCGGTGTCCCTTATGGCAATGCACTCATATACATTAGTTAGCCCCATTAGCGCACCACATTAATTAAATCCCCCCTCACAATGACTGACCGGAAGAAGAAACGGCAAGCGACCACGCACTTGGGCTGACAACACCGGCAGGGCAGCAAACATCGAACAGGCAGGCTGAGAGCCACATCCAGGAGAACTCGTGATTGACAGGGGGGAGGGGCGAGTAAGAGCAGGTCGCTAATTAGAGAGTAGGGAAGATGAAGGACGTGCCACACTGATTAGCCACCGACAATGACGTGCGACACGATGACGGAACACCAAAGGCGAGAGACGCGTGGCCAATCAGTGCAGAGGGCACAAACGAACTACCAACAAGCGACGTGCTGATTGGACAAAAAAGACCACGACGTGAGGAAGGCACAAAAGGGCAGAAGGAAACGACGGACTGATTGGGAGAGAGAGAGAGAGCTGACGTCACAAGACCATCGGTAAAACGACTCGCTCGCCGGCATTTTTCCCTTCTCGTTTTGGCTTCCTTCCTGCGTGGACCTCCCTTCTGCCCTTGCTTCTCGTTTCCATTTGGACCTTGGTTATTGAGCGCCGACGATCATCCTCCCCTGTTGTTCCTGCTACTGGTGCCTCTGTGCTGTGCTGTGTGGCGCGGGACGGACCGGGCAGCGAGGGGTGTTCGCGCCAGCGTCCAAGCGGTTCGCGCCAAACGGAGCGCGGTCGGACGACTGCGCTTGGAGCTGACCATCCCGGACAATTCCTGACGACCACATCCAGACAGATAAGACGTACCCGCAGCCCACAACAATTTATTTGCTTAATTCATTCCCCTATGCTTGTATTTGAAGTGAGGTGTGCGGGATCCCGATTTAGGAGCATTATTTATTTATCGTCGTGTCCATTGTGCTCGGGTTCCTTTAATAAATATTTATTTTGTACATTTTACCTCCGTGTCGGGTTGAATTGATTTGCAGGTTGAAGACTGCACGGGGCCGTGAAGGTAAGCGGCATTCTCCCCCAAACCTCCCTGCTTGCGTATGATCCGCCATTGAATTGGATAACGCCTCATTAAGCTCGATTGCCATCCATGGACGCTCTGTCTAAATATAGTCATCCACAGGACAATATATATATATATATATATATATATATATATATATATATATATATATATGTATATATATTTATATATATATATTTATATAGATAGATATATAGATATATATATTGTAACGAATGTGGAAACGTTACAATGTGAACGTTACAAAAGTACGGTAACACCCTGTTAATGTAAATAATGGTCGCAGTCGGCGTCCTAGTTAATTCCATGAAACTTACACGCAGGTCACGATATATCTTTTAAATAGTGTATTTCCTTATTCCATGTAGGCTAAATATGTGTTTCCCACTAGATTGACTTTGCATTGTATCAAACAAAATAAGCGTAGGCCCTTCCAATTTCCCCAAAAACCTCCCTTCCAATTGCCTTCCGCATTTTGGGCGGTTTTCTTCAAACCACCATTGGCCACGAGGTAGGTTTGGGGAAGAAAGGCGTGTCTCCACCTCGTCATAAGAGGGAAGGAGTGAACCAGCCCTAACAGCCAATCAACACCGCGGTGAGCGACCCGGTAGGCGTGCCCTCGGAGCCGGCGGCTTGATTTCGCCCGAGGTGATAAAAGCGACTGTAAGGGACTGCTTTAAGAGATGACCCTGGGAGATGAGCAAAGAGGCTGCACCAAAGAGAAGCGGTGAGATGCGAAACGCTCCAAGCCAAAGAGGAGAGGTACTCGGCAAGGAAACCAGCTTTGGAGAAACGCGCTGAAAGGAGGGAGATGGCTCCACCCCAAGAAGAGGAGCAGGTGTGCCGAACCAGCGCGTGACGTCTACCGCAGCGGATACACGACGGAGGGTTTCCCACCAAAACCGCGAGGAATTGCGAACTGCGGCCTCCCGACCTTGCCTCCCTCTCAAGCAATCCATCTCAAGCCCTACCTGCCTGCAATATCCCCTGTGTAAGTGTGAACGTCCTGTCCTACTCGTTGTCTTGGGGCTAAGTAAAAATGAATAGTGTAAGTTAACGATTCGCTGTGTTACTGCTTCTTCCATCCATTGCTTGTGTGTGTATAATAAAATCTGTTCTTCCTCCGTATTCTTCTTCTTCTTCTTTTTCATTCTCTTTCGGTCGCTTTAGAGATTTCCCGATTGAATATCTGTGGGGCGATCTGGTCAACGTCGGGTGGAATCGGGTTTTAATCGGGGAGTAACTGTTCGGACGCGGTTAAATACACCACCGCTCGGTCAATATAACATCTAAAGCCGCGTCCGTAACATTTGGTGTCGAGGAGTTGGATTCGGACCTGGGACTAAATTTGTTAGGCCCAAATTTTGGAACACCAATTGTACTATTAGAGTAACAATTGGTGTCGAGGAGGGAGATCGGACCCGAAATCGGACCCGAAGCGCGCTTAACGCGCTCAAAATTACAAGCTGCCGAAATTTATTTTGTTTTATAAAGCAAAACCCGAATTTTGAGATCGCGCCATGGACAATCAAGGCGATCGGATGTCGGTGGGAGAGATAGACAGGGTGGAATCGACCCAGGACCTCGGGGAAATGTATGTGGAGGAAAGGAAGGAGGAGAAAAATGGCAATGTGGTTGCGGAGGTTTCAGACGCACAAAATGGCGCTCTCGCGCACGAGGTTGAGGGGGCCACGGCCGCGGAACCAATGAGCGCGACCCAAATGCAAGCCTTCATGACCCAATTCATGGTGGAAATGCAGAAAAAAAACGATAGTGGGAAAATGGAAAGCAGAAAAATGGGGGCCCTTATGGACAGGCTAGAAGCCAAAATGGGGGTAATGGGAAACCAAATGGGGGTAATGGGAAACCAAATGGGGGTAATGAGGGACGAAGCGAGGGGTACCGGTGAGGAGTTAGACAAGAAATTTGGGAAGTTCGACAATAATTTTGAGGGGTTAGACAACGGGATAAAAGAGGTAAAGAATGGGTTAACGGGGGTGGAAAACAGAATGGCTGCCCAGGAGAATCAGTTAGAGGGGGTGAAAAATGGGTTAATGGGGTTAGAAAATAGGATGGAGGACAAATTGCGGGAAATAGGGGAACAATCTGCCAGGGAAATCAAACAAATGGGAGAGCAGATAGAGGAGGTGAAAATCGGGGTAGAAACCAAACTGGATGCTCAGAGGGATGAATTGGGACAGATGAGGGTGGCATCTACAAAAGAGATGGAGGAAATACGACGAGGGGTAAGTGAGGAGGTTTCGGGGCTGCGCGAGGAGGTAAAGCGAGGTGAGGAGCGTATGGAGAAAGAGGTGAGAAATAATACGGCTAAGTTACAAGGGGGAATAGAAGATCTGACGAAGGGAGTAGAACAGCTGACAGTCGGACAAAGGGAACTAGCGGACCAAGTGGAAAAGAACACTGCAATCATCGGGGGTTTGAAAGCGACACAAAAGGACATTAAAAACGAATTAATAGCAACACAAAAGGAATGTCAGATGGTACATGAAGGGTTGACGAAGAAGTTGGAGGAGGTGACAGAAGTGATGGAGACGAAGGACCGAGAGGTGAGGACGCACATCGAAACGGTTAAGGTGGCGTTAGAGGAAGGGATAGAGGGGGCGCACCGGGAGATGAAGGAGGTAAAGGAAAAATTAGAGGAGGTGGAAGAGGGGGTGAGTGAAATTAAGAAGAGACGGAGGGAAACTAAAAGGGAGATAAAGGAGGAAGTCATGGAATATGTACAAGGTCTGTGTTCAAATCATGATGAGGTGCTCACTAACCAAATAAAAAGTTTGCAGGTGGCAGAGGAGGTGCGACGACGAAGTACGGAGGTGAGTGGCAATGTATATGATGTGAGGGGAGATTCAGTCGGCTTGGGGGGTGGTGTAGACCCGGGTGTTCGTGAGGGACCAATGGTAAGATGTATGACTGGTCCGGAGTGGATGGACAGGGGAGGTGTGCAAGGAGGTTTGGCTATGGGGAGTGAGGGGGGTGCTGGTGAGCAAGGGTGTGGGGGTATGGCGTGGGTAGCGGGTTGCGGAGGGGCGACCCAGGCATCGACACCAGGAGGGGTAGTGTTTGGAGGGACGGGGGACGCGCGGGAGCCCCCCGGGAATAACGTACTGTGGGAGCCCGAACGGGTTGGTCCCGCGTTGATCCCGCAAGGAGTGACGCGCGGGGTCCGACCTTCGGGCGCCCACAAGGTCCCACTCGCGCCGTATGACGGCAAGAGTGATTTGAGGGCGTACCTGGCGCAGTTTGAGTACGTATGTAAAGGCAACGGTTGGAATCCGGACGAAGGTGGAGTACACCTGGTGGGGGCACTGCGCGGTGCGGCGGCGGAGGTGCTGACGGCTTTACCACCGGGTGCTCTCACCCTGCCAGCTCTCCGTGCGGCATTAATTAATCGGTTCGGCATTGAGCAGCAAAGCGAGCTTGTTAAAGCCCAACTTGCGCAGCGAAAACGCAAGCCCCAGGAGACCATCGGGGAACTTGCTCACGATATTCGCCGCGCGGTCGGGATTGCACACGCGGACATGGCAGCGAGTTCCCAGGAAAGCCTGGCGCTGGATCACTTTATTCAGGCCCTTCCGGATCTGGAGCTCCGGCAACAGCTCGCCATGTGGCGCCCGCAAACCATGAGTCAGGCGGCCGACGCTGCAGCCCGTTGGGAAGCAGCGAGGCCCCTGGCCCGGGGAGGCGAGCGCCACGCAGTGGCGGTGCGTCAGATGGGGCCCGTGATGGGGGGCGGCCCCCCAAGGGGGCCCGCCCCCGACGGGGGCCCTGACCTGGAAAGCATGGTCCGGAGGTTAGTGGATCGGCGCCTGGCGGGACCTGGACCGTGGCAGGCGGCCCCAGCGGTGGCACCCGGTAGTCCCCGACAGAGTACCCCAATTCGGACATACAGGGGGGGGAATTTGGAATACCGGAGGCAAGCACCTTACCAGGTGAGGTGCTATAATTGTGCTCGGATGGGTCACCGTGCATGGGAGTGTCGAGCTCCGCGCCGGGACGTTTCCCGCCAACCGATGCCCTCAACTCCGCCCCGTATAGATCGGCCTAGCCGACCTCAGACACCCCCCCGCCAGGACCCGGGAAACTAGAACGTGCCGGGCATGCAGGGCGGTGTTCGGCAGTAGGGGATGGGGAGAAGCCCTCGTTGACGCGACAGGTCATTCATTGTGGCCGAATTGGGACGGGTAGTTTGACAATTCGGTGCAAAATTGCCGGCGTGGGGGTGGACGCCGTGGTGGACACGGGAGCCAGCGCCACGATCATCAGCCCCGTGGTCCTTAATTCGAGTGCAGACGGCTGGGGTAAAATCCAGCGTCTGGAAAATCATAGTTTGCAGTTGGCTACCGGGGCAACGGCTCCGATCATAGGGCGTGGTTTTGTGACCCTCAAGTTGGGATCGGTAAAGGAAGAGATAGAGGTTTGGGTGGCGGAGGTGTGCGACCCGTGCTTAATAGGGTTGGATTTGTTGACTGCCAGCGGTTGTAAAATCGACTTGAGTCGGGGGATCCTGCGATGGGGAGTGGAAGAGCTACCATTGGAGGGGGTGAGCACGGCCGAGAGGGTGGAGCTGGAGGCTCCTGAGGCCGTGACCATCCCTCCGGGGGCCGAGGCCATCGTGCCGGCCCGATGGTCAGCTCGCCCGACATGGCAGGAATCCTGCGGCCTGGTCGAACCGGTGGCAGCGCTATCCATACCGGGTTTAATCGTGGGCCGTACCCTTGTAAAAACGGACGGGCCGGTGGTGGCCGTCCGAGTAATTAATAGTAGCACAGAACCACGCACTATGGTAAGGGGCACGAAGGTAGCTGGCTGCACCCCAGTTAGAGAAGTCGCGTCAGTGAGGGGCGAGAACGTCCAGCCGAGCCGGCCCCAGGGGGAGCCTTCAATAAGTTCTAGGAATTGGCCCGATCCCATTTGCGAGATGGTAAATCGTAGTAGTGTAGAGTTGGGAGGTACCCAGAGGGAGGCCTTACACAAACTGGTGGGGTCCCATTTGGACCTCTTCTCCCTGTCCACCGAGGATATTGGACGTACGGGCCTGGTGAAACATCAGATCCACACCGGTGAGGCCCGGCCTATTCGTCAGGCCGCCCGACGGCTCCCTTGGAGCAAGAGGGCGGAAGCTGACGAGCAGGTTGAAAAAATGCTCGACGCAGGTGTGATCGAGCCCTCGGGAAGTCCTTGGATGTCACCTGTTGTGCTGGTCAAAAAGAAGGATGGGACCACGCGGTTCTGCGTGGACTATCGCCAGCTAAACAACGTGACACTCAAGGACTCGTATCCCCTGCCAAGAATTGACGATACCCTCGATGCCGTTGCGGGCTCAAATTGGTTCTCGACTTTGGACCTCAAGAGTGGGTATTGGCAGGTGGAGATGGATAGGGCAGGGAAGGAGAAAACGGCATTCTCCACAGGTAAGGGACTGTATCAGTTTACTGTAATGCCGTTTGGTTTGTGTAACACCCCCGCCACCTTTGAGAGATTGATGGAGCATGTACTAGGCGGCATGCCATGGCAATCATGCCTGGTGTACCTGGATGACGTCCTAGTACATGCCAAAACGTTCCCCCAGGCAGTAGCTAATTTGGACCAGGTGTTCGGGTGCCTCAGACAGGCAGGGTTGAAGCTGAACCCGAGTAAGTGCACTTTGTTTGCAAGAGAGGTGGCCTATCTAGGTCACGTGATCGGCCGCGAGGGGGTAAAAACGGACCCAGACAAAATTAAAGCGGTAGAGGAGTGGCCCGCACCACGTACCATCAAGGAGGTGCGGGGATTTTTGGGACTCTGCTCCTACTACCGGCGCTTTGTGGCGAAATTTGCAGAGTTGGCCCGTCCCCTCCACCGGCTTACGGAGAAGGGGACGCGATTTAATTGGACACGGGAGTGCCACGAGGCCTTACAAAAATTGAAGGGGTGTCTAACATCCGCACCCCTTCTAGCTTACCCCACTAGTGACGGGACATTTACCCTGGACACGGATGCGAGCCAGGAAGGATTGGGCGCAGTTTTGTCTCAGACACAGGAGGGCGTGGAGAGAGTGATTGGTTACTATAGTCGGGCCTTAAGTAGGCCCGAGCGAAATTATTGCGTCACTCGCAAAGAGTTATTGGCTATGCTGGCTGCCATGAACCATTTCCACCCGTACTTGTACGGGCGGAAATTTTTGGTTAGAACTGACCATTCCTCCTTGCAATGGCTCCTTCGGTTCAAGGAACCGGAGGGCCAAATTGCAAGGTGGTTGGAAAAGTTGCAGCAGTACGATTTTGATGTGGCCCATAGGGCCGGGAAGGCCCATGGTAATGCGGACGCACTCTCTCGGCGTCCTTGTCTGGGGGAAAACTGTAAATTTTGTGCGAGACACGAGGAGAGGGAGCAATTGGGCGAATCCGCCCCGATTCTCGTCGTCCGGGCAACCCGGGTGAGAGGGCCAATTTTGCCACTAACCGCAGACGAGGAATTTGGAGAGTTGGCTTGGAGCACGGCCCAGCAGGAGGATCCTGTTCTGGGGCCGGTGTTCCAATGGGTCAAATTGGGGCAAAGACCAAAGGGGGAAGAGGTCACCCCCCTCGGGGCGCAAACAAAGGCGTATTGGGCTCAGTGGCAGACCCTGGAATTGAAAGGCAACATCTTGTATCGCAAATGGGTGGAGGTTCCCTCTGATAGAACTTCCTGGCTGGTGATAGTCCCTGACAAATTCAAGAACGTCATATTGCAACAGGTGCATGGTACCCGCTCCGGCGGCCATTTGGGCAGGACAAAGACAATATCTCGGGTCCGCCGGAGGTTCTATTGGGTGAATATGGGGCGCGACATACAGGACTGGTGTCGGAGATGCGACGCCTGTTCTGCCAAAAAGGGACCAGCACGGAGGATGAGGGCCCCCCTTCAATTACATCAGGTGGGGGCCCCCCTTGAGCGGGTGGCTATGGATATTCTAGGACCGCTGCCCCGCACCCGCCAAGGTAATAAGTATATCCTCGTTGTAATGGACTATTTCACCAAGTGGCCGGAGGCCTATGCCCTCCCCAACCAAGAAGCGGGGGTGGTAGCACAGGCCTTCGTAGAAGGATTTGTATGTCGGCACGGGATTCCACAGGAGCTGCACACCGATCAGGGTCGAAATTTTGAGAGCCAATTACTAAAAGATGTGTGCAGACTCCTGTCAATTCGAAAAACCAGGACCACGCCCTTGCGGCCACAATCTGACGGGATGGTGGAAAGGTTCAATCGAACATTGATCCAACAACTGGCATTGTTCACCACCACCCGTCAGGATGACTGGGACGAACATCTCCCGTACCTGTTGATGGCCTACCGAACTAGCCAGCATGGGGCCACCGCATGCAGTCCAGCGTTGCTTATGTATGGGCGGGAGTTACGGGCTCCCGCCGACTTGCTATGCGGTCCCGTGCCAGACACCACGGACACACCGCCGAGGGAGGGCTACGCACGTCACCTGGAGGAAGGCATGGAGCGGGTCCATGCCTTCGCCCGCCGCCAGCTCCATCTGGCGGGGGCCAAGATGAAGCGCAGGTACGACGACCGGAGCCAGGGGAGTCAATACGCTCCGGGGATGAAGATTTGGTTCTTTAATCCCCGGAGGCGGAAGGGAAGGTGCCCAAAACTCACCTCCCCCTGGCAAGGCCCGGGAGTCGTCCTGTCGCAAATCTGTGACGTGGTCATTAAGATCAAAATGGGGCCACGGACCCCCCCTCGGATCATCCATGCCGACCGGATAAGACCTTATGCCGGCGAGCAGGCGCCCTCATGGATCGCCTCGGCTCTAGATGCCGAGGCAGGGCCCAGTACCTTTTGCGACGGGGGCTCGTAGCGTCAGAGGACTGGGGGGATGGTAGTGAGATGCCCCGCTGTGGTGGGGTGGCAACGCTGTCATCCCTCACAGAAGGTGGGGCAAATGCGCAATAGTCTATGGGGTGTATGGCAGTGAAAACTAGCCCGGGTGGGTTAGGATATTGATAGGGATCTAGCGAAGATGACATTAGGTAACGTTAAGTTTAGTTAGTGACTGATACCTGTAGTGGGGACGCAGGTAGATTAGTGTGGATTATAATGACGTGGGAGCGCAATAGTTTAAAGGGACGACGGGGAAGCGCAAGTTTCAGAGGGGAGTAGTTAGCTGAGATGATGCCGTGTGTGTGAGGATTGAACAGGTGAGAATGGAACAGGTGTGATTGCACAGGTGTGCAACTGAACAGGTGTGTGGAGCAGTGTATGAGGGAGTAGTGGTGATTGCGTGTTGTGTTGACCAAATGGTCCAGGAAGAAAGGAGGGTGCCGGTGGCACCAGGTGTGAGGGCACAGGTGTGCAACAACAGGTGTATGTGGCTGTGTGGAATAAATGGTAGTGGGGAATATCTGGAGTATTGGAATGGATGGTCGTGGAGTGAGAATGGTGTAAATTGTGGAGTGGAGTGGATGGTGCGAAGGTGTGAATGGGGGAAGAGTGGACCCCCATCACGGATACCCGGGGCGGGTAGTGTAAGTGTTAGGTAGAGGGTACAGGTAAATTGTGGTTGGATATTGGCATCTGTGGTGCGGGTGGCAGAATGGTATGTGGATGGGTGCATTAGTGTTGTGGAAATGGCTGGGCGTGTAGCCTGTTAGTGTGTGTAGTTGGTTTGGGCACTCCACCACTGTGAGGATGTCGGCCAGGTGAGGCCGCAGGTGGGCTCTGGGAGCCGGTAGTAGTTGTTGTGGATGGGGCCCGAGGATCCGGAGGACGGACCCGGGTAGCCCAGTGCCAGAGGGCACCATGGGGTGACAGAGCCAGGAGAGGGGCTGTCCCCCAGTTAGTTAGGTTAGGGTGAGGAGCTAGGTAAGCTCGGGTGGCAACTACAGTGGTGGAGGTGTGCAGGTGGGTAGACCTGTTGGGAGAGCTAGACGTCGCAGCCCAGAAATTGTGCGAGGGCACCGGGAGATGAATCGGGGGAGTGAGACCCCAAATTGAGAAGCACCACAGTTTGGTCAATGGGAATTGGTTATTAGAACCCATAGTGTAAGTTGGCCAATGGATTGGCAGGGAGAGACCCCGGGTAGTGTAAAGTGTGTTAAAGTCATTTAGAGGATAGTTAGGATGAAGGATCTCCTCGCACCATCTGCATCCACTCACCTGAGGTGACAGGTACTCCACACCATGCCATGTTTTGATTATTTTTTATGATGCAAATGTTTGGATTGTGAGACGCATCATGACGTGGGTGTGACATTGTGCGTAATTCCATCTCTCCCTCCTAATGAGGATTGATGATGAATTGGTGATGGCAAATTTTGAAGTAAAGGGATTGTGGAGACGAATTTGGTATAGGGGAAATATGGGGAAGACGTGACAGTAGTGACGAATTTGTAAATGGGTAGAGCTTTGTACATATGGGGTAAGGGTAGGGTAGGTGACAGGGGGGTGACGTACGGTAGGGACGAGCTTTCTCACTTCGCCCTCCGTACGCATTTCACCTTGCATTGCCTTATTGACGTGTACCCTTGTGACCTTACCCCTCGCTCAATTGTCTTTCTTTTGTCTCCCACATGACCTGTGCGCCATTGGGTGCCGATGGGAGCGTGCGTGAGGTGGCCATTGTGCGCCCGAGATTCCCAGAACCAGCATGCATTGCGTTGATGTACCACTGTATGGACCGCTGTTCTGCGGCCAAGTACCACTTGATGGACTCCAGGTTCTGGGGCAGGGCACCTCTGTTGGAGACCGGCCATAGTGGCCAGGGAATCTTGCTTGCGGACCTCGGTAAGGTGGCACCTATGCCAAACAGGTGGACCACCCTTAGTTGGCCCCTGAGGCCCTAAATAAAAATGGACACAAGTTGTGCTTTTTATTATTTCCAACTAGGCCGCATGAAGCCAGAAGACGTCGGGAAGAACATCGGCCCAGCAGAGAAAGAGAAGACCACCACCAGTTGTTTTGTTGTGTTTATTATGAACCATGGTGACTGCGCACCGAGTGGTGTTTTTGGTGCTTTGTGGTGCTTTTGGTGCTTTGTGGTGCTTTGGTGCTTTTGGGTGCTTTGGTGGTATTGGTACTGGTGCATCGATGCAATGCGTGCTGTCTCCTCCCTCCCAACAGGAATTTCTTTCTCTTGTTCCCTAAAAAGAAAAAAAAGAAAAAAAACACAGGTCCTGGGTTGCGTTGTAAATAAGAAATCACGTCATTGTAAATAATGCTCCCCACCGTAAATGTATAGTTTGAGAATAATTCCGTAATTCGGTTAGCTGTGGGCTTGAGTCTGTTAGACAGGATGCAATGCAATAGGGGGACATACTTATTTGTGTTTTAAGATTGTCACACTCAGGGTCAGGTTAATTGTAGAGGGAATTACACCTACGTGTCACACTAAGTTAAAGTTTAATAGGCCCGAAAACGGGCCTGAAGAAAGGAGGGTGCCGTGTAACGAATGTGGAAACGTTACAATGTGAACGTTACAAAAGTACGGTAACACCCTGTTAATGTAAATAATGGTCGCAGTCGGCGTCCTAGTTAATTCCATGAAACTTACACGCAGGTCACGATATATCTTTTAAATAGTGTATTTCCTTATTCCATGTAGGCTAAATATGTGTTTCCCACTAGATTGACTTTGCATTGTATCAAACAAAATAAGCGTAGGCCCTTCCAATTTCCCCAAAAACCTCCCTTCCAATTGCCTTCCGCATTTTGGGCGGTTTTCTTCAAACCACCATTGGCCACGAGGTAGGTTTGGGGAAGAAAGGCGTGTCTCCACCTCGTCATAAGAGGAAAGGAGTGAACCAGCCCTAACAGCCAATCAACACCGCGGTGAGCGACCCGGTAGGCGTGCCCTCGGAGCCGGCGGCTTGATTTCGCCCGAGGTGATAAAAGCGACTGTAAGGGACTGCTTTAAGAGATGACCCTGGGAGATGAGCAAAGAGGCTGCACCAAAGAGAAGCGGTGAGATGCGAAACGCTCCAAGCCAAAGAGGAGAGGTACTCGGCAAGGAAACCAGCTTTGGAGAGACGCGCTGAAAGGAGGGAGACGGCTCCACCCCAAGAAGAGGAGCAGGTGTGCCGAACCAGCGCGTGACGTCTACCGCAGCGGATACACGACGGAGGGTTTCCCGCCAAAACCGCGAGGAATTGCGAACTGCGGCCTCCCGACCTTGCCTCCCTCTCAAGCAATCCATCTCAAGCCCTACCTGCCTGCAATATCCCCTGTGTAAGTGTGAACGTCCTGTCCTACTCGTTGTCTTGGGGCTAAGTAAAAATGAATAGTGTAAGTTAACGATTCGCTGTGTTACTGCTTCTTCCATCCATTGCTTGTGTGTGTATAATAAAATCTGTTCTTCCTCCGTATTCTTCTTCTTCTTCTTTTTCATTCTCTTTCGGTCGCTTTAGAGATTTCCCGATTGAATATCTGTGGGGCGATCTGGTCAACGTCGGGTGGAATCGGGTTTTAATCGGGGAGTAACTGTTCGGACGCGGTTAAATACACCACCGCTCGGTCAATATAACATCTAAAGCCGCGTCCGTAACAATATATATACTGCTACGGATTTGTCACTTCCGTTGTTGTGGTTCTCATCCACTGTAAACATTTTTGGTTCCATGTACTATTATTGTTATCGTTTCGGTGAAATAGAGATAACTGTTTTCAAAAGGTAAAAAAAGTTAGTGTTTTAAAAGAAACCAGAAAATGGATCGGGAGGAAGAGGAAGAGAAAAAGGAGGCGGAGCAAGTGAGGTCGGAGAAGGAGCCGAGCTGCTTGGAGGTCTGGAACAAACGCTGGCGAACGGGGTGTCACTAGCGAACTTTGGGGTTTCCTTGGAAAGGGATTACCTGCGACAGAGTTGTTATCGCTGTGACAGTTAAACCTGCATGACAGGTTTTGCGGTTGATTCCGAAGAGAATCATTGGAGTGCCGTTATGTCTCGAGAACGGACCGTTGGCCATTTTGCCTCGCGCCTGATTTCGCATCGCTCCAGGTTTTTCACCTCACTCCAACCATTTCAACGCATCCAGCCGTTAGCCTGATTTTGCATGTGTAACGTGGATTTCGAGTGGGAATTTGCGGTTCGCCGTGTGGGGAGCCGTTGAACATCCATACCCGAAGGTGTGATTTCCCAGTCGCCTCTTGAGGACACCTTTGCCCATCTTTGGCAGTGTGACTGTCAACCGAATGGGATTCTGGTCTCGATACAACATCGTTCTCGATACAACTCTCTGCAGACCTGGACAAAATAACAGACTGGGCAAACAAGTGGAACATGTCTTTCAATCCTGACAAATCTCACACTCTTACGATGTCTCTCCGAAAAGACCGACTGGACAACCCTCCCATCTACTTTCTGAATAATCCTGTCCAAGAAGTTCTGTCACTCAAACTTTTGGGTCTCACTATCTGCCATGATCTTTCCTGGGAAAACCACATTTCAAATCTGGCCTCCAAAGCCAGTCGCCGACTGGGCATCCTCCGTCGTGTGAAGTCCTTCCTTGGCACACCTGAGCTCCTCACCACGTACAAGGCTTTCATCCGCAGCTCAATGGAATACTGCTCTCCCCTCTGGGCTGGTGCTCCTGCCTCACACCTAGCTCGTTTTCACGCTGTTGAAAGCAAAGCATTCAGAATCATTGGAATCTCCCGCGATGAAGCTAACTCCAAGGGCCTCTCACCCACTCACCGCAGGCAGGTTGGTGGTCTTTCCGTCTTCTACCGACTCCTCTCTGGCCTTGCCCCCCCCCCCCCCCCCCAGCTCTGTCTGTGCTCTGTCCCGCAAATATTCCTACAGGTCGCACAAGATCTGCCTGCAACCCTCTTATGGTTAAACTGCCAAAATCAAGACTCTCTGCTCACCTTCACTCCTTCATTCCTCTTTTCTCCCGCCTCTGGAACAAACTCCCTCACTCTCTTCAATCCCACTCCACCCTCCAGGTCTTTAAAACAGCTGTTCACCACCATCTCTTATCTTCCCCCATCCAAAACCTTGATCTTTTCTATCCCCGATAATTTCACCCCAAATCCACTTTTTGAAATACCAACTTCTGTCCTGGAAGTCCTTGGTGTCCTTGTGTTTTATACTTCTCCCACCACCCCCCCCCCCTTCCCACGCCTCCTCCCCCCAAACCCTCTCCCTCCCACACATCTCCCTGCTCTTAAATGCTATGTGCTCTCAAGTGTTTGTGTGCTTCCCATTCTCTTGTCTTCCGCTCCCTCTTTTTATATATTTTGTTTGTCTGGTTGATTTGTTTGTGAAGTAAATGTCAGCTCTTTCACGAGCCTCGATTCAGTATACAAAACAAAAAAAAACAAAAAAAAAAATCGTTCTGACGATCACTGGAGCGTGGATCGACTTTGGTTTGAAGCTGGGACAGAGACATTGGGAATGTTATTTTCGCTCACTTGGAGCACAGTGAGTTATATTGTACGAAACTGATTGTACCATCATAGGAATGATATATTGGTTGTACAATTGATTAATATTGTTATTGTACTGTTATTCTTGTGTGACCTCAATACAATACTTGTTTGTTGGTAACAATTGGTGTGGTTTCACCATTGATCTTTGACACACAGAATAACACATCTTTCTGCCGTGACTCCTCTCGGGGCTCGGAGGTATACCGTGACCGCGGTTTGGGGAGGAGCACGTAACAGAAATTGGTGACTCGTCCGGGATAGAATTCCCTAACATTCCCAAAATTCCCATATTTGGAATTTTCTAACATTCCCAAATTTTTCAAAAAAAAAATTGGAATTTTTTTGTGTTAAGGTTAACAGGTGCTAACTGATAGTCACCATGGTGTTTGACGCAGAAAGCTTTGCGGCGTCCCCTAATGAGGCACAGTTCCAGGCATTAAAAAGATCGGAACTCATGATATTGGCCAAATATTTTAACTTGGAGGTCTGAGTTAATATGAAGAAAGCAGAGATGCAGACATTGGTGGTAGACTGGTAGAGTCTCTAGTGGGACAAGGAACATGGGAAGAGGTAGCCTTGGATTGGTTACCAGAGGAAAAAGGAAATGTGGAGCCCTGGAAAATGGAGATGCAATGCAGAGCCACGAAAGGTTAGAAGAGAGAAGAGCAGAGGAAAGAGTAGAGGAAAGGAGAGCTGAAAAGGAACTCGAGGAGAGAAGAGCAGAGGAAAGGAGAGCTGAAGAAGAAAGAAGAGCAGAGGAAAGAGTAGAGGAAAGGAGAGCCGAAAGGGAGTTAAAGGAACCTGACATGGAGTATCAGAAGGAACTTAAACTCAAGGAGCTGGAATTACTGGGATAATGGATAGAAGTAGTATCCATGCCGGCTAGTTCGACAACTAGTGAGAACTCTTGGGATGTTGGTAGGCATGTGAGGCTGGTTCCACCCTTCAATGAAAAGGAGGTAGCCAAGTTATTTTTACATTTTGAGAAGGTGGCTCAAATGCTAAAATGGCCTGTGGGATCCTGGACTATGTTAGTGCAAAGTGTTCTGGTGGGTAAAGCTCAAGATATCTATTCGGCTTTACCGATTGACCAATGTGCAGATTATGAGATAGTGAAGAAAGCCATTCTCAAGGCCTATGAATTGGTCCCTGAAGCTTACCGGCAAAAATTCAGGAATGCCAGGAAGAGGGAGAGTGAGACCCATGTGGAGTTTGTCAGAATAAAGGAAACCATGTTTGATAGGTGGTGTAACTCGAAGGAGATTGGGAAAGACTTCAACCTGTTACGACAATTGATCTTGGTGGAGGAATTCAAACAGTGTGTCCACGTGGACATTAAAGTACATCTGGATGAGAAGAAAGTACCAGAGTTGTATGAGGCAGCAACCGTGGCAGATGACTATGCCTTGACACATAGGATGGGGTTCCACAAACCTAACTTCCTGCCTAGAGTTAGCCAGGGGAGTTACGGAAAATCAGGTTCAGAGAACAGATTTTCATGGAGGCGGCCGAGAGAGGACTATGGGGAAAAATCTGATACCGCGACTTTTAGGGGTCAGAAGACTACAGTTCCAAGACAGACTTATCTTCCGGGGGGCCCGAGGCAGACCACGAGTTTTTCCTCCGGGCCGACTTGCGGTTTTTGCAAGAAACCTGGGCATTTGATGTCCCAATGTTATGCCCTGAAAAGGAAAAACCAGGAGTGGAGTCAAACTAGTGCAACTCCAAATGCATTGGCCAATGCGAGAAATCGTCCTTGGAGGACAGTGCCTTGTGAAGGTTCCCATGCCAAAGTTACGGAATCACAGAACGACCTTGTTCAAGAGGGTTACAAACCTTTTATTTCAGAGGGGTTTGTGTCACTGGATGGAGACTTAACGAACCAGAGACCTGTTAGGGTATTGAGGGACACAGGAGCACATCAATCTTTGATGCTTGAGGGCATTTTGCCATTGTCAGAGAAGATGGCAACTGGTGTTAGTGTTCTTTTACAGGGGGTTGGTGGCTATGTTAAAGCTCCACTTCGTGTCATCCATTTGAAGTCTGATTTGGTGGCAGGACCGGTCACCGTAGGTTTACAAGCCACTCTTCCTGTAAAGGGAATCTCTTTTATTATCCGGAATGATTTGGCCGGTGGTCGAGTTTCTGGTAATCCGATGTTGGTTGAAAAGCCCAGTATGGAAAATAACACCGCACATTTAGAGCAGGAGATTCCGGGTATCTTTCCCTTCTGTGCAGTGACTCGTGCTATGGGTAGGAAGCGCTCTGAAGAGAAGGAGAAGGAAGGCGATGTGGATTTGGGTTCCTTAGAGGTATTGGAGGAAAAGTCTGGAAGAGATAATAGGAAAGGGAGTGACATCAAGGAACTTAAAGAAAAGGTGGCATCTGGAACAAAAGAGGAAATGGAGTGTCCGTCGGAGACATCTGGGAACGAGGTTGAACAAACGGTGCTGGTCTGAAAGAGACTTGTTGAAGAACAACACGGAGATTCGGAGATCCGGAGTTTGATTGATAAAGCCATTACAGAGGAAGAGGCTATGGAGATACCTGTTGGTTACTTCATGAAAGGGGAAATACTAATGAGAAAATGGAGACCACCGGAGGTGCCAGCAAATGATGAGTGGAAAGTTCATTACCAAATTGTGGTGCCACCGCCGTATCGGAAGGAGATATTGAGTTTGGCACATGAGACACCTTTGGCTGGGCACATTGGAGTGAACAAGACATGTGACAGAATATTGGTACATTTTTTCTGGCCAGGATTGCGACGTGATGTCGCGGAGTTCTGTAAATCTTGCCACTCTTGCCAGCAGGTGGGAAAACCTAATCAGAAAGTCCCATCCGCACCTTTAAAACCAATTCCAGCTTTTGAAGAGCCATTCAGCCATGTCATTATTGACTGTGTAGGCCCTTTACCTAAAACTAAGGCTGGACATCAGTATTTGCTGACCATCATGTGCGCTTCCACAAGGTTCCCAGAGGCAGTGCCTCTTATAAAAATTACTGCGGCAGTTATTGCGAAGGCCTTGATTAAATTTTTCACTTTGGTTGGCCTACCTAAGGTCATCCAGTCTGATCAGGGTTCCAATTTCATGTCAACACTTTTTCAGCAGGTGGTACACCTGTTGGGAGTGGAACAAGTAAGATCAAGTACTTACCATCCCGAGAGCCAAGGGGCCTTGGAAAGGTTCCACCAGACATTGAAGAATATGATCAGAATGTATTGTTTTGAATGTGACAAGGATTGGGATCCCTTATTGTTGTTTGCTACGAGGGAATCTGTTCAGGAGTCATTGGGGTTCAGTCCTTTTGAACTTGTGTTTGGACACTCAGTGCGAGGACCATTGAAATTGGTGAAAGAGCAGTGGCTACAGGAGGAGTCACAGTCAACAGTGGTGGAGTATGTGTCAACGGTTAGGCACAGATTGGCAAAGGCTTGTGAAGTTGCAAGAAGAAACTTGAAAGTGACACAGGATAAAATGAAAGTGAGACATGACAAGAAATCTCAGATAAGAAATTTCAGTCCTGAGGACAGAGTGTTAGTGTTGCTTCCTGTTCCAGGTCAGCCACTACAGGCTAGATATTTTGGTCCCTATGCAATCGAAAGGAGGGTTAATGAAACAGATTACGTGGTGACAACTCCCGACCGACGAAAAAAGCGGCAGCTGTGTCATGTCAACCTACTGAAGAAATATTATGAGAGGAAGCCTGTGGAGAAAATGGTTCCTGTCTCACCTGTCTCCCCTGTAGTTGGGGTGCAAGAGAATCCAGAGTTGAAACTCTTCACCGATCACAACCCCTTAACCTTCATTCAAAAAAATGAAAAATAAAAATCAGAGGTTGATGAGATGGAGTTTGGCTTTGCAGGAGTTCAACTTGGAAATTGAGCATGTAAAGGGCAGGGACAATGTCGTTGCTGATGCTTTATCCAGAGTGAACTAACTTTGGAAATTCCTGTAGGTTGTTTGGAAGTTTTGTTGCTTTATTTTGGGGAATATTAATTATTGTTGTTCACGTGACTTGCTCATTTGGGGGTGAGTTTTACTTTTGTTTGTGAAAAGAGTTTTTGCATGCAAAGAAAGTTTTCACTATGTTCAAACTTTCTTTCTTGAAGGGGGGGAAGTGTTACGGATTCGTCACTTCCGTTGTTGTGGTTCTCATCCACTGTAAACATTTTTGGTTCCATGTACTATTATTGTTATTGTTTAGGTGAAATAGAGATAACTGTTTTCAAAAGGTAAAAAAGTTAGTGTTTTAAAAGAAACTGGAAACCGGATCGGGAAGAAGAGGAAGAGGAAGAGAAAAAGGAGGCGGAGTAAGTGAGGTCGGAGAAGGAGCCGAGCTGCTTGGAGGTCTGGAACAAACGCTGGTGAATGGGGGTCACTAGCGAACTTTGGGGTTTCCTTGGAAAGGGATTCCTGCGACAGAGTTGTTATCGCTGTGACAGTTAAACCTGTATGACAGGTTTTGTGGTTCATTCCGAAGAGAATCATTGAAGTGCCGTTACTCCTCGAAAATGGACCATTGGCCATTTTGCCTCGTGCCTGATTTCGCATCGCTCCAGGTTTTTCACCTCGCTCCAACCATTTCAATGCATCCAGCCATTAGCCTGGTTTTGCATGTGTAATGTGGATTTCGAGTGGGAATTTGCGGGTCGCCGTGTGGGGAGCCGTTGAACATCCATACCCGAAGGTGTGATTTCCCAGTTGCCTCTTGAGGACACCTTTGCCCATCTTTGGCAGTGTGACTGTCAACCGAACGGGATTCTGCTCTCGATACAACATCGTTCTGATGATCACTGGAGCGTGGATCGACTTTGGTTTGAAGCTGGGACAGAGACATTGGGAATGTTATTTTCGCTCACTTGGAGCACAGTGAGTTATATTGTACGAAACTGATGGTACCATCATAGGAATGATATATTGGTTGTACAATTGATTAATATTGTTATTGTACTGTTATTCTTGTGTGACCTTAATACAATACTTGTTTGTTGGTAACAATTGGTGTGGTTTCACCATTGATCTTTGACACACAGAATAACACATCTTTCTGCCATGACTCCTCTCGGGGCTCGGAGGTACACCGTGACCGGGCTTTGGGAAGGAGCACGTAACAATACAGTCACGTGAAAAAATAAGTACACCCCATGTAAAGTTTTGACTTTTTCAACATATTTCAACATGCAACTATTTGATCTTCATTTCAACAATATTGATAGATAAAGGTGATATAATATAACAAATATCTTGAAACATTTACATTTTGTAGTCCATTGTATAATTTAAATAAACATAAATGCAAATTTCGCATGTGGAAAAAGAAAGTACACCCCTACATTTATCACTACTTCAAATACCTAAAATTAGAATCAGGTGCACCAGCTCAGGTGCAAATGATTAGAACATTGTTAGAGAACATCTTGGTGGAACCTGTCTTATTTAAACCTCAGACATTTAGTTTGGTTTGCTCTTTGTTGTTGAAGTGTGCGGCGTCACCATGCCGAGATTAAAAGAGCTCTCTGAGACCTTCAGAAAGAAGGTTATAGATGCCTATGAGTCTGGGAAGGGATTCAAAAAGATCTCCAAACAATTAGAAATCAATCATTCGACTGTCCCGAAGATCATCTACAAGTGGAGAAGATTCCAAACAACTGCCAACTTGTTCAGGCCAGGCCGCCCCTGCAAGTTCAGCCCGAGAGCAGACCGCAAAAAACTGAAAGAAGTCTCAAAGAACCCCAGAATGTCATCACGGGACCTACAGGTAGCTCTTGCCACTGTTGATGTCAAAGTGCACGAGTCTTCCATTAGAAAGAGGCTGCACTTTTGATCTACATGGGAGGTGCGCCAGGAGGAAACCTTTGCTGTCCAGAAAGAACATCAGGGCAAGACTAAAGTTTGCCAATGAACACCTAGGCAAAGACCAGCACTTCTGGAACAATGTGCTCTGGACAGAAGAGTCAAAGGTAGAGCTATTTGGCCACAGTACCAGAAGACATGTTTGGCAAAAACCAAAGACAGCATTTGACCACAAGAACCTGATACCAACTGTAAAGCATGGTGGTGGAAATATTATGGTTTGGGGCAGCTTTGCTGCATCAGGGCCTGGGCAATTCACCATCATAGAATCCACTATGAATTCTTCATTGTACCAGAGGGTGCTTGAGGTTAATGTGAGGCCATCTGACGGAAAGTTGAAGCTCAACCGAAGGTGGACCTTGCAACATGACAACGACCCTGAACATACCAGTAAATCCACCAAGGAATGGCTGAAAAGAAAGAAATGGAGTGTTCTGGAATGGCCAAGTCAAAGCCGGATCTAAATCCCATCGAGATGTTGTGGGGGGATTTGAAACGAGCTGTGCATGCAAGAAACCCCTCAAACATCGCACAGCTGAAAGAATTCTGCATGGAGGAGTGGGCAAAAATTTCTCCCAGTCGATGTCAGACTGGTAGACAGTTGTAAGAAACGCCGACTTGAGGTTGTTTCTGCCAAAGGGGGCAATACCATCTATTAGAGCCAACGGTGTACTTACTTTTTCCACATGCGAAATTTGCATTTATGTTTATTTTGAATTATACAATGGACTACAAAATGTAAATGCTTCATGATATTTGTTATATTATATCACCTATATCTATCAATATTGTTGAAATGAAGATCAAATAGCTGTATGTTGAAATATGTTGAAAAAGTCAAAACTTTACATGGGGTGTACTTACTTTTTCACGTGACTGTATATACATATATGACAAGGATAGCTCTCCATTCGTCCATTCACAGTCACGCTGATTGGCTGGTGTGAAGCTAGGTCCACTGTAATTGGCTCCTGGCAGGATTGAATAGTATATCGTATAGGGTCATTAAAAGCTGATATTCGAAGCATGATTCCATGTAATTTCACAGTCCGAACTCATGGCCTAAATAAGTAGATCAAAATCTAGAGTGAAATTGGAACGAAATTGAGGAACTTCCGCTTCCGGTCCCTTGAGCAAGGAATCGACTTCGACCTCTGCACGGCATCAAAGTTTAAGTATTTTCCCATTCGTGTCTTTGTCAAATTTCCGCTCGTTATTTTATTGTGTATGTGTTGCTGTGTGTTTAAAGTTAATCTTGGTTTGCAATTCGTGCAAACTTGTGTGTAATTACATAGTTTTCTGTTCGCACCGGGTGTGCGGCCTGGTAACTTGTTCCCTCCCCCCTTCGGTGTTTTGTGTATTTAAGTTCTTTCCTTCGTTGTATTGCTTATTTCTGAGTTTTTTCTCTTCTCCCCCTAACTTCCGCGAACATCTACCCTGAGGTTGTCTGACGTTTTAAAGCCAAAAAAAAAAAAAAAAAAAAAAAAAATGTCCTTCCCCCATCGCCCCACCCCCTTTCTCTCCTTTTCTTCCACCTCTTCCTTCCATCTCCAGCCGTAACTCACCTATCCAATCCTAGTTTCCTCCATCCATCCTTTCCTCCATCTCATTCTCCATCCTCCATCTCATCCATCCTCCATCTCATTTAACCCTTTCTCCTTTCTCTGATCCATGCCCTCACTTCAGGGACTTTTCCCAGATTGTTTTTCATGGTTTTGTTCAAATATGTTTAAACTTTCCCCTGCAGTGTTATATTCAGTGGTTTATTAAAACACGCTGTTTTTCTTCCTATGCACGGCATCAAATCCTAGTTTCCTAGTTGGCCCTTTTCAATTTCCTCTTCAAATCATTCCACTTCAAAAAAAATTAATTAAATCTCTTACAGTCCTTCCTCCCTACATTCTCTAAACTCACCTTCATTCCACCCCTCCTCTATCGTTCTCAAAAGGATCTCTGACTTGAAAATCCCAATAAACCCAGTTTGTAATAAATGTTCGTTTTTCATTAATTGTCCACTTTCTAAACTCCACCCTCACCCCTCCCCTCCTAAACTGCCCCCTCATCCCTCCCCTTCAGAAATCCCCCCTCACCTCTCCCCTTCCAAACTCTCCCCACCCTCCCCTTCAAATCTCCTCCCCTACGATCTCTCTCCAAATCTTCCACGTACCACCTCCTCCTCAAAGCTTCATCCTCCCCACTTCCTCTCCCTTCCATCACATCCCTCCACCATCACCAACCTTCGACTATGCTCTGCCCCCCTCCCCCTCAAACAACACCTCACTGTGCCTCTTCCCATCACCATATAAAACCTTTGGTCCTCCTCATCCTTCCCTTTCTCCTACCTCTTCTGCAATCCCCGACACACTATAAACAGCTCTCCCTATCTCCCCCTCTCACCCCTCATCTTACCCTACCAATCCCCTCCCCTGTCATGTACCCAATGCTCCCCTCCCTCTTCCTCAACGGTATGGACCTCAAACATCTGGGGTCTTCGCTCAAACCTGACTGATCTCTCCATACAGGTTGTTTCTGACAAACCAGAAACTTTCCACCTTCAAGATGTCTCTGATTTTTAAATATCTCTTCCTGGTTACTCTCTCCTCCGGTATGATAGACTTGAGCCTCGTCCTGGTGGTGGGGTTGCTATCTCTATCAAAAACTCTCTTCCTCACTCAACTTGCACTGCCTTCTCTCCACTGCTCCCCCAGGAGTACCTCTGGCTACGGCTTCCTCTCTGCTCCCACATTTTGTTCATATGTGTTCTGTACCGTCCTCCCAACAGTGATGAATCCATTTACATCTCCCTGTCTGACAACATGGACCAAATTATATCCACTCATCCAAACTCTCTCTTCCTTATATGTGGCGACTTCAACTCTCATCATGCCAGATGGCTGGGTGTGGGTTCCGCTCTCACCAGCAATGGCACCTCAGCAAAAGACTTCTGCGACTCACTGGGACTGACACAATCTGTCAATTTCCCGACCCGGATCTCAGTCAATGGAGTATCTTCTCTTCAAGACTTGGTTATGACTGACTTCCCTGCAAATGTCTGCTGTTCTTCTTCTGCTCCAATCGGTTCTTCTGATCATTTCCTTGTTAAAGTGGATATCTCTCTGGCCATTCTCAGAGAGCCTCCTCAGTGCCGACAAGTCTGGCATTTCACTCAGGCTGACTGGCATGGTCTTTAATCTGCCTTTAATCATCTGGACTGGTCTCCCATCTCTACTGCCTCTGACATCAACTCTTCCTGGGAATTCTTCCAAAGTAAACTGCTCTCTCTCTCTCTCTCTCTCTCTCTCTCTCTCTCTCTCTCTCTCTCTCTCATGCACAGATTTATCCCATCTCGTCTTCAGTTGTCAAACCCTTCCTCCCGTCCATGGTACACTGAAGCTTGTGGTGAGGCAGTTGCCATGAAAAAATTCGCCTTCACCTAATGGAAGGCTCATCCAAATGAAGGAAATCCCATTTCCTTTCACAAAGCTTGGAACAAGTGTGTGTCTACCCTCAGAAGAGCCAGGAAACAATATCTCTCTATTCTCAAGAATGAACTCTCAAACCTGTCTCCCTCCTCCAAATCTTGGTGGCATTTGGTCAAATCTGTTTCTGTTGTTTGTTCCCCTTCCATCCTCTCCCTTACCTCAAATGGCTACACAGCTGACACCGCACGTGAAAAAGCCGAATGCCTCAACTCTGTGTTTGCCTCAAAATCTGGTGTCCCGAACCCATCTCTCTCTGTACCCACCGTACCCAGTCGTACCCAGCTGCTCCAGGACTCTGTGTCCTTCTCTCCTGACAAGGTGGAGAAGTTTTTGTCAAACCTCGACTGATTCTGCAACTGGACCAGCCGGCATGAGCCCACGGGTCCTAAAATCCTGCTCTGCCGCTCTATCTCACCCTCTCTCTGTTCTCTTCACCCTCTCTTTTGCTAATGGTCATCTGCCATCATCTTGGAAATCAGCCAACATTACAGCTTTACACAAAAAATGTGCAAAAACATATCCTTGCAACTACAGACCAATCAGCTTGCTCCCAATAATCAGCAAGGCCATGGAATCAATCATCGCTTCTGACATCAAATCCTTCCTCTTCTCCAATAGCTTGATCTCGGATCATCAATTTGGATTCAGACCAGGTCATTCTACTCTGGACATGCTGCTTTTGCTGTCTCAACAATGTATGGAGGTCCTCAATGCCAAACAGGAAATCAGAGCTGTCTCCCTTGACATATCACGTGCCTTCGATACGGTCTGGCACCCAGCTCTGCTCTCCCAACTCTTCTCCTATGGTATCCATGGAAATCTCCACGCATGGCTTCCGGACTTCCTCTCTGGTCGTAGTCAACGTGTGGCCCTGAATGGATTTCTCTCATCTCCCTTTCCTGTTCAGGCTGGAGTTCCCCAAGGCAGTGTTCTGGGCCCTGTGCTATTTCTGGTCTTCGTCAATGATCTCTCTGACTCTCTGGAAAATGCTCTCTTTCTCTTTGCTGATGACTCCACTCTCTGCCGCTCCATACCTCATTCCTCAGATCTCTGCAGACCTGGAAAAAAATCACAGACTGTTCAAACAAGTGGAACATGTCTTTCAATCCTGACAAATCTCACACTCTAACTATGTCTCTCTGAAAAGACCGACTGGAAAGCCCTCCCATCTATTTTCTGAACAATCCTCTCCAAGAAGTTCTGTCACTCAAGCTTTTGGGTCTCACTATCTGCCATGATCTTTCCTGGGAAAACCACATTTCCAAGCTGGTCTCCAAAGCCAGTCGCCGACTGGGCATCCTCCGTCGTGCAAAGTCCTTCCTTGGCACACCTGAGCTCCTCACCACATACAAGGCTTTCATCCGCAGCTCAATGGAATACTGTTCCCCCCTCTGGGCCGGTGCTCCTGCCTCACACCTAGCTCGGCTTCACGCTGTTGAAACCAAAGCTTCCAGAATCATTGGAATCTCCCACAATGAAGCTAACTCCGAGGGCCTTTCACTCACTCACCGCAGGCAGGTTGGTGATCTTTCTGTCTTCTACCGACTCCTCTCCGGCCTAGCTCCCCCAGCTCTGTCTGTGCTCTGTCCCCCAAATATTCCTACAGGTCGCACAAGATCTGCCAGCAACCCTCTTCTGGTGAAATTGCCAAAATCAAGTCTCTCTGCTCACCTTCACTCTTTCAGTCCTCTTTTCTCCCGCCTCTGGAACAAACTCCCTCACTCTACTCAATCCCACTCCTCCCTCCAGGTCTGTAAAACAGCTGTTCACCACCATCTCTTGTCTTCCCCCATCCAAAACCTTGATCTTTACCTTCGCAAAAGCGGAAGGTTATGTTTTGATCGCTGTGTATTTATTTGTATGTCTGTGTGTGTGTGTGTGTGTATGTTATTCGCATAACTCAAAAAGTATTCAACCGAATTGCATGAAATTTGGTGGGATGATTGGTTATTATACGGGACACATTTGATTAGATTTTGGGAGCAATCGGGTCAAAGGTCAAGGTCAAGGTCACGAAAAGGTCAAAATCGTATTTTTACCATAGCGCGGTCAATTTTTATCCAATTGGCATGCAACTAATGCCAAAATGTTCAGAATTCAATGCCCGATCTTGTGATATACGACATGACCCAGTGAAGACATTACCCTTGTTAGCGGTTGGGGGTCAAAGGTCAGGGGGGTCACGACCTTGCAAAATGTGCGTTTTTTGTCATAACTCGGTCAATTCTTATCCGATTTGCATGAAATCAGCACCAAACTGTTCACTGTTCTGTTCCCTACACTCCCATGCCAAGTACAGAACAGTAGCTGCGGCGAAGGTATGCGCTCTACCGAGTGCCCGTTCTAGTTTCTACTGTCGTTAATTCACCCGAGAGCCACTTTTTTCAAATTCCTACTTCTTTCCTGGAAGTCCTAGCAGTGTCCATGTGTTTTATACCTCTCCCACCCCCACCCCCTTCCCGTGCCTCCTCCCCCCCCCCCCCCCCCCCCAAGCCATCTCCCTCCCACAGATCTCCAGATGTCCCTGTTCTCTGCTGTTGTATTTGTGTATTTCCCTCTCTCTCCCCATATTGTCTCCCGCTCCCTTTATCTTATGTTGTATGTGTCAGTTTGTCTTTTTGTGATTAATGTTATCTCTTACACGAGCCTCGATCTTTTTTACAAAAAAAAAAAAAAATTAAGGAAAAAGTGATAAGAACCGAGGTACCCACAATCTCCTCTAAGCTGTCTGGCCTGCATTTGAATCCTGACCCCGCTAAAAACGATTACCCTGGTGTTTCACAGACTGTGTAAATCATCAATGTGTGCCGTCCCTACGATGGACATTAAATTGGGCGTTCCGTCTTCGGACATTAGTTGGTGGACGTTAAAGATCCCCATGGTGTCCTTCACGAAGAGTAGGCGAGCTATCGCCGGCACCCTGAACAAATTTCAAATTCCTGCCCAAACTACTGTTGGGAAGGCAATGGCAAACCACCCAGTGTAACCATTGCTCATGAAGCTGCTCTGGTGGCACAGACACTCTGTAAGGACTATGGTACTTCAGATATCAAATATAAATTACAACTGAATAGTGAAAGCAAAAAAACCTGAAAAGGAAATAAAATCCGTTTGAAAGGATAGACACGGACATGTAGAGAGGGGAGGGAGAGGGAAGTGGGAAAGAGATGGGAGGAGTGGGGGAGAGACAGGGGAGTGGGAAAGAGAGGGTAGTGGGGGGAGAGAGACAGGGGAGTGGGAAAGAGAGGGCAGTGGGGGGAGAGAGATAAGACAGTGGGAAAGTGAGGGTAGTGGGGGGGGGGGGAGTGGGAAAGAGATGGGAGGAGTGGGGGAGAGACAGGGGAGTGGGAAAGAGAGGGTAGTGGGGGGAGAGAGACAGGGGAGTGGGAAAGAGAGGGCAGTGGGGGGAGAGAGATAAGACAGTGGGAAAGTGAGGGTAGTGGGGGGGGGGGGGGGGAGGGGAGTTGGAAAGAGAGGGCAGTGGGGAGAGAGAGACAGGGGAGTGGGAAAGAGAGGGCAGTGGGGGAGAAAGAGACAGAGGGAGTGGGAAAGGGGAAAGAGAGGGCAGTGGGGAGAGAGGGACTGGGGAGTGGGAAAGGGGAAAGAGAGGGCAGTGGGGGGGAGAGAGACAGGGGAGTGGAAAAGAGAGGGCAGTGGGGGGAGAGAGAGGACGGAGTGGGAAAGAGAGGGCAGTGGGGAGAGAGACAGGGGAGTGGAAAAGAGAGGGCAGTGGGGGGAGAGAGAGGACGGAGTGGGAAAGAGAAGGCAGTGGGGAGGAGAGAGAGAGGGGAGTGGGAAACAGAGGGCAGTGGGGGGAGAGAGAGGACGGAGTGGGAAAGAGAGGGCAGTGGGGGGAGAGAGAGGGGGGAGTGGGAAAGAGAGGGCAGTGGGGGGAGAGAGACAGGGGAGTGGGAAAGAGAGGGCAGTGGGGGGAGAGAGAGGACGGAGTGGGAAAGAGAGGGCAGTGGGGGGAGAGAGAGGGGGGAGTGGGAAAGAGAGGGCAGTGGGGGGGAGAGAGATGACGGAGTGGGAAAGAGAGGGCAGTGGGGGGAGAGAGACAGGGGAGTGGGAAAGAGAGGAGAGTGGGGGGAGAGAGAGGGGGGGTGGGAAAGAGAGGGCAGTGGGGGGAGAGAGACAGGGGAGTGGGAAAGAGAGGACAGTGGGGGGAGAGAGAGCGGGGGTGGGAAAGAGAGGACAGTGGGGGGAGAGAGAGAGACAGGGGAGTGGGAAAGAGAGGACAGTGGGGGGGAGAGAGACAGGGGAGTGGGAAAGAGAGGACAGTGGGGGGAGAGAGACAGGGGAGTGGGAAAGAGAGGGCAGTGGGGGGAGAGAGACAGGGGAGTGAGAGAGAGAGGAGGGGGACACTTTTGATAGCTTTTCCCATCACTTGGGACAGGTACTCTTCCTCGTTATTTTAAGTCTTTGTGGCTCCACACCTTCTATACATTCCTCTGTCTTCTTTTTTTTCTTAAAAATATTCATTCCTTGCTTTCCTATCAATGTGACTGTCGGTCTTGGTGTAAACAATATTTGACGTGTTTTGCATGAACCTTGCTGACGTGGAAACAAGAATCTGCATGGTACATTCATAAACTGTGTATATACCATACTGGAGATGTACACCGACCTTTCTGTGACTTTCATCGCAGAGTAATAGAATATGTTTGTATTAACAACACGACTTTACACATAAACAGGCAGACACGAGAGGAAAAGGGTACAGAGCTGGGGTTTTTTTACAGGGCACCATATTTCCCAGTATAAATATACGAAGAAGAGTACCCGTCCCAAGAGGGAAAAAGCTAGCAAGAGTAACTCCCCCCCTCCCCCCCCCTCCGTCTCTTCCTCTCCCCTTCTCCCCTTCCTCTCTCTCCCTGCCCTTCTACACTTCCTCTCTCTCCCTCCCTCCACCACTCCACTCTCCCGCCCCTCTCGCCCCCACTCTTTCCCTCCCCTCATACGGACATTAGTTGGTGGATGATAGAGATCCCCACGGTGTCCCTCGCGAAGAGTAGGCGAGTTATCGCCGGCACCCTGAACAAATTACAAATTCCTGCCCTAAACAGAAGAGGGCACTGCATCAGCGGCTCAGCCACGCCCTCATGCTACCCTACAGCCAATTGTGGGTTGAATATGAACGAAGAAGAAGCATTCCCTTCTTCCCTCTGGTCCTTCAAGGAAATAGTGTTTCATCACCTTGTGTCATCCGCCATAGCAACATCAATATTTTGTACTTCCATTGACCCGACCTAACTGAACGCTCTTAATTTGCAGGTTACCGTGTATCCTCCTCTCTCCTCTTTTGCTGTTAACCCATTCCCTTACTTCATATATTAAAATGTGGTCCCAGGGTCACAACATTGCCTTTTTTCCTCTGTCATATCTCTCTTAGATGATCCTCAATTTTGTATTTAAAAAAATGACAAAGCCTGATGATGGTTGTACCATTTCTTCTTTCGAATAATTCTAGTGAATGATTTAAACATCGAGTTTGCAGCGAAACAACACCACCTTCGATGATCAGCATGATTTATTAGGAACTAAAGATTGCGTTTCATCGGGATTCATTTCATCCAGACACACTACATCAATCTGCTTTTAAAGGCTCGACTGATGTGTATGTTCTTAAAGACATTGAGCTGAGTGGTAAAAGGAAAACAACACAGACTGGAACGGTACTTAGAAGAGAGCATACCTCCACCAGGCTGAACAGTTTACCTTTTTGTACCCCAATGAAAGGTCGGATCTGGATTTGCACCTGAACAAAAATCGAATGGGCTTGTTCTTGTCATTTTACCAAACTCATTAACCAGGTTTCATCCAAATAAGTCCACAACTTTTTGAAATATCGTGCTATATATTGTTTTTGGCCCCATTTCTCAATCGTGAAGAATAACAGAAAAAAAAAAAATGATGGTATCGGGATCCGGATTCCAATCTTTACTAAAATTGAATCACGTCTCCCTTGTCACGTACCCAACTTGTCAACCAAATTTCATCCGAATCCATCTGCAACTTTTTGATATATCTTGCTATATATCGTTTTTGCCCCCATCTCTCAAAGGTGAAGAATCACTCAATATATATTTTAATTCTCTGATCCGTATCCGGATTCCAATCTTTACTAAAATTGAATCACTTCTCCCTTGTCACGTACCCAACTTGTCAACCAAATTTCATCCGAATCCATCCGCAACTTTTTGATATATCTTGCTATATATCGTTTTTGCCCCCATCTCTCAAAGGTGAAGAATCACTCAATATATATTTTAATTCTCTGATCCGTATCCGGATTCCAATCTTTACTAAAATTGAATCACTTCTCCCTTGTCACGTACCCAACTTGTCAACCAAATTTCATCCGAATCCATCCGCAACTTTTTGATATATCATGCTATATATCGTTTTTGCCCCCATCTCTCAAAGGTGAAGAATCACTCAATATATATTTTAATTCTCTGATCCGTATCCGGATTCCAATCTTTACTAAAATTGAATCACGTCTCCCTTGTCACGTACCCAACTTGTCAACCAAATTTCATCCGAATCCATCCGCAACTTTTTGATATATCATGCTATATATCGTTTTTGGCCCCATCTCTCAAAGGTGAAGAATCACTCAATATATATTTTAATTCTCTGATCCGTATCCGGATTCGAATCTTCATCTAAAATGAATCACTTCTCCCTTGTCACGTACCCAACCTCTCCACCAAGTTTCATCCGAATCCATCCACAACTTTCACGTACCCAACTTGTCAACCAAATTTCATCCGAATCCATCCGCAACTTTTTGATATATCATGCTATATATCGTTTTTGGCGCCATCTCTCAAAGGTGAAGAATCACTCAATATATATTTTTATTCTCTGATCCGTATCCGGATTCGAATCTTCATCTAAAATGAATCACTTCTCCCTTGTCACGTACCCAACCTCTCCACCAAGTTTCATCCGAATCCATCCACAACTTTTTGATATATCTTGCTATATATCGTTTTTGCCCCCATCTCTCAAAGGTGAAGAATCACTTAATATATTTTTTAATTCTCTGATCCGTATCCGGATTCGAATCTTCATCTAAATTGAATCAATTCTCCCTTGTCACGTACCCAACTTGTCAACTAAATTTCATCCGAATCCATCCACAACTTTTTGATATATCTTGCGATATATCGTTTTTGGCCCCATCTCTCAAAGGTGAAGAATCACTCAATATATATTTTAATTCTCTGATCCGTATCCGGATTCGAATCTTCATCTAAAATGAATCACTTCTCCCTTGTCACATACCCAACCTCTCCACCAAGTTTCATCCGAATCCATCCACAACTTTTTGATATATCATGCTATATATCGTTTTTGGCGCCATCTCTCAAAGGTGAAGAATCACTCAATATATATTTTTATTCTTTGATCCGTATCCGGATTCGAATCTTCATCTAAAATGAATCACTTCTCCCTTGTCACGTACCCAACCTCTCCACCAAATTTCATCCGAATCCGTCCACAACTTTTTGATATATCTTGCTATATATCGTTTTTGGCCCCATCTCTCAAAGGTGAAGAATCACTCAATATATATTTTTATTCTCTGATCCGTATCCGGATTCGAATCTTCATCTAAAATGAATCACTTCTCACTTGTCACGTACCCAACCTCTCCACCAAATTTCATCCGAATCCGTCCACAACTTTTTGATATATCTTGCTATATATCGTTTTTGGCCCCATCTCTCAAAGGTGAAGAATCACTCAATATATATTTTTATTCTCTGATCCGTATCCGGATTCGAATCTTCATCTAAAATGAATCACTTCTCCCTTGTCACGTACCCAACCTCTCCACCAAGTTTCATCCGAATCCATCCACAACTTTTTGATATATCTTGCTATATATCGTTTTTGCCCCCATCTCTCAAAGGTGAAGAATCACTTAATATATTTTTTAATTCTCTGATCCGTATCCGGATTCGAATCTTCATCTAAATTGAATCAATTCTCCCTTGTCACGTACCCAACTTGTCAACCAAATTTCATCCGAATCCATCCACAACTTTTTGATATATCTTGCGATATATCGTTTTTGGCCCCATCTCTCAAAGGTGAAGAATCACTCAATATATATTTTAATTCTCTGATCCGTATCCGGATTCCAATCTTTACTAAAATTGAATCACTTCTCCCTTGTCACGTACCCAACTTGTCAACCAAATTTCATCCGAATCCATCCGCAACTTTTTGATATATCTTGCTATATATCGTTTTTGCCCCCATCTCTCAAAGGTGAAGAATCACTCAATATATATTTTAATTCTCTGATCCGTATCCGGATTCCAATCTTTACTAAAATTGAATCACGTCTCCCTTGTCACGTACTCAACTTGTCAACCAAATTTCATCCGAATCCATCCGCAACTTTTTGATATATCATGCTATATATCGTTTTTGGCCCCATCTCTCAAAGGTGAAGAATCACTCAATATATATTTTAATTCTCTGATCCGTATCCGGATTCGAATCTTCATCTAAAATGAATCACTTCTCCCTTGTCACGTATCCAACCTCTCCACCAAGTTTCATCCGAATCCATCCACAACTTTCACGTACCCAACTTGTCAACCAAATTTCATCCGAATCCATCCGCAACTTTTTGATATATCATGCTATATATCGTTTTTGGCGCCATCTCTCAAAGGTGAAGAATCACTCAATATATATTTTTATTCTCTGATCCGTATCCGGATTCGAATCTTCATCTAAAATGAATCACTTCTCCCTTGTCACGTACCCAACCTCTCCACCAAGTTTCATCCGAATCCATCCACAACTTTTTGATATATCTTGCTATATATCGTTTTTGCCCCCATCTCTCAAAGGTGAAGAATCACTTAATATATTTTTTAATTCTCTGATCCGTATCCGGATTCGAATCTTCATCTAAATTGAATCAATTCTCCCTTGTCACGTACCCAACTTGTCAACTAAATTTCATCCGAATCCATCCACAACTTTTTGATATATCTTGCGATATATCGTTTTTGGCCCCATCTCTCAAAGGTGAAGAATCACTCAATATATATTTTAATTCTCTGATCCGTATCCGGATTCGAATCTTCATCTAAAATGAATCACTTCTCCCTTGTCACATACCCAACCTCTCCACCAAGTTTCATCCGAATCCATCCACAACTTTTTGATATATCATGCTATATATCGTTTTTGGCGCCATCTCTCAAAGGTGAAGAATCACTCAATATATATTTTTATTCTTTGATCCGTATCCGGATTCGAATCTTCATCTAAAATGAATCACTTCTCCCTTGTCACGTACCCAACCTCTCCACCAAATTTCATCCGAATCCGTCCACAACTTTTTGATATATCTTGCTATATATCGTTTTTGGCCCCATCTCTCAAAGGTGAAGAATCACTCAATATATATTTTTATTCTCTGATCCGTATCCGGATTCGAATCTTCATCTAAAATGAATCACTTCTCACTTGTCACGTACCCAACCTCTCCACCAAATTTCATCCGAATCCGTCCACAACTTTTTGATATATCTTGCTATATATCGTTTTTGGCCCCATCTCTCAAAGGTGAAGAATCACTCAATATATATTTTTATTCTCTGATCCGTATCCGGATTCGAATCTTCATCTAAAATGAATCACTTCTCCCTTGTCACGTACCCAACCTCTCCACCAAGTTTCATCCGAATCCATCCACAACTTTTTGATATATCTTGCTATATATCGTTTTTGCCCCCATCTCTCAAAGGTGAAGAATCACTTAATATATTTTTTAATTCTCTGATCCGTATCCGGATTCGAATCTTCATCTAAATTGAATCAATTCTCCCTTGTCACGTACCCAACTTGTCAACCAAATTTCATCCGAATCCATCCACAACTTTTTGATATATCTTGCGATATATCGTTTTTGGCCCCATCTCTCAAAGGTGAAGAATCACTCAATATATATTTTAATTCTCTGATCCGTATCCGGATTCGAATCTTCATCTAAAATGAATCACTTCTCCCTTGTCACATACCCAACCTCTCCACCAAGTTTCATCCGAATCCATCCACAACTTTTTGATATATCATGCTATATATCGTTTTTGGCCCCATCTCTCAAAGGTGAAGAATCACTCAATATATATTTTTATTCTTTGATCCGTATCCGGATTCGAATCTTCATCTAAAATGAATCACTTCTCCCTTGTCACGTACCCAACCTCTCCACCAAATTTCATCCGAATCCGTCCACAACTTTTTGATATATCTTGCTATATATCGTTTTTGGCCCCATCTCTCAAAGGTGAAGAATCACTCAATATATATTTTTATTCTCTGATCCGTATCCGGATTCGAATCTTCATCTAAAATGAATCACTTCTCCCTTGTCACGTACCCAACCTCTCCACCAAGTTTCATCCGAATCCATCCACAACTTTTTGATATATCTTGCGATATATCGTTTTTGGCCCCATCTCTCAATAGTGAAGAATCACTTATAAAATTTAAAAAATTCTTAAATCTAGATCCCAATTCGGATCTTCACCAAAATCGAATCATTTTGTCCGTGTCACACACCCAACATGTCCACCAAATTTAGTCCGAATCCGTCCACAACTTCATGAGATAGTCTGTTCACAAACAAACGAACAAACAGACAGACAGGGGTGAAAACACAACTTTCATCCACCTTCGATGGCGGAGGAAGCTACACATAGCTCTTCATATTGTTTGCCCTTTAGCTCTTTCACAGGCCTTGATTTCTGCACTTCGAGTGCAGAATTAAATTTAATTGCTTTATTTCACATTATCCCAAACATATCATTATACCGAATGCTCTGTCTGCATTTTAGAATGTGCTATTTAACTTGTTCATTTTAATTAATGATTTATGTATGTGCGCTCAGACCTGCCATTTACCGCTAACATTAATTTTCAGCATTGATATTTACTAGGGCATGCCTGTACGTGGGTGCCCGTTCCTTGCCAAAAAAAAAAAAAAACGCTACCCGTACGCTCTACCCCGCCCGTACGCCCGTACGCCCGTAAACAAAAAAAACAACGCTCTTCGCTTCCGCCCTTCGCTCTGACTGAATTGGGAGAAATAATGCGCATAAGAAATCGAGAAATTATTATTTTCTCCGGAAGAAATCGAATTACGAACCGTAATGGCGCACGCGCTCGGCTCGGCTCGCTCTCACATCGGCCACGCCTACGCAACAACGCGTTCTGTGATTGGCTGCCGGAAGTGCAGTCTTCACTGTCCGGAAGGTCGCAAATCGCAGTTACGATGAATCGCAAATTAGTTTTAATTAGTTTTAAAACATAGTTTAACGGCAACATAGTTTTCCAACGTGAAATAAATGAATACGCTCTCAAATGTGCCGTCCGAGGCAGAGTCTGTTCGCCACGTTCGGCACACGTGATAGCTCGCTGCTCTCTGATTGGTTGAATCGTTTTTTGGACATAGCTCGGTAACTACTTGTCCGATTAATATGAAACCTTGAAAAGGCACATCCTCGGGTCCCCAGCAATATACCTGGCAAGTTTAAAGTATATCGGACCCGTGGTTGTCGAGAAACAGCGGTCACAGACATACAGACATACAAACATACAAACATACAAACATACAAACATACAAACATACAAACATACACACAGAGATTACTGGAATTATAGATAGATATGGACATGGCTGAGATGGGCTGGACATTTGGTGCAGATGGGGGAAGAGAGAATGGCAAAGAGAGCGGATTGGTACAAGGCCGTGAAGAGCAATGAAAATTTGGTGCAACGGACCAACGGGCCCACTAGTTTATATATAGAGGATGTTGAAGGAACTGCGCTCCAACGTGAGTCGAAAGAATTGACGCGACCAAAGACGGAATTCGTCCGAGTTGCTTTATTGAAACAAAACAGCTCAGGTATTCTGACAAGCCCGTTTTTCGGGCAACAATATATATACACATTTATGTCGGGAAGTTTGCCCGGCAAAAGCTATACCGGGCATGCCCGGGTATCAAGGGCGAGCCTTGGAAAGGCGAGTCTGGACCTGCCCGGGCGTGTTTGGCTGCGGCCTGGCAAGTCGAGGCTGGGCGTGCCCGGGCGCTCTGGGCGAGCACTGGAAAGGCGATAGCGGGCATGCCCGGACGCTCTGGGCGAGCCCTGGAAAGGCGATAGCGGGCATGCCCGGACGCTCTGGGCGTGCCCTGGAAAGGCGATAGCGGGCATGCCCGGACGCTCTGGGCGAGCCCTGGAAAGGCGATAGCGGGCATGCCCGGACGCTCTGGGCGAGCCCTGGAAAGGCGAGAGCGGGCATGCCCGGGAAAGACGAGACCGGGCGTGCCCGGGAGGTTCGGGCGTGCCCGGGAACAGTGAGTCCGGGCATGCCCGGGAGAGGCGCGTCTGGCCGTGTTCTGGCCGGTGCAAGGCGATTATGTACATCCAGCGGTAACCGCTACACACGCCCCTCCAGAATCGACCTGCACCGGCAGGGTCAATTTAAGGGGGGTCCGGATGACCCGGCCGAAGCGACCCCTGGAGGGTCGTGGGGAGGGGTCTGACGTGGTGGTGGGTGGTCGAGCGGGGGGAACTGTGGACGGGGGGCGGCCTCGCCGCGGAGGAAGGGCCAACCGTGGTGGTCGGTCGACGTCCATGTGCGCCGGTTTGAGGCGGTCCACAGATATCCGGTCCGGCCGGCCGCCGAAGTCGACGATGAAAGACTTATCGCCCCGTCGCAGGACCCGGAAGGGCCCATCGTACGGCGGCCGGAGTGGCCCCCGGTGCGCGTCATGACGCACAAAGACGTACTCCGCTGTGCGAAGCGCCGGGGGGACGTAGGACTGGGGGCCACCGTGGCGGGACGTCGGCACGGGGGCAAATCGTCGGGCGGCCTCCTGGAGGTCCGAGCGCTGGCGAGCGGCGGACCAGGGACTGGTAGCGTCAGGCACGAATTCGCCCGGGACGCGGAGTGGCTGGCCGTAGACGAGCTCGGCGGCGGACGCCTGGAGGTCTTCTTTGGGGGCCGTGCGAAGGCCCAAAAGGACCCACGGCAGCCGGTCGGCCCAACCGTCGTCCTGAAGGCCGGCCATGAGTGCGGCCTTCATGGAGCGGTGAAACCGCTCGCACAACCCATTGGCTTGGGGGTGGTAGGCCGTGGTGCGGTGCAGCGTGACCCCCAACGAACGGGCGACCGCGCCCCAAAGCTCAGACGTGAACTGTGGGCCGCGGTCGGATGAGATGTCCGCTGGTGCGCCGAAGCGCGCGACCCAGGTGGCGATGAACGCCTGCGCCACGTCGGCGGTGGTGGTGGAGGTGAGGGGCACGGCCTCCGGCCACCTGGTGGTCCTGTCCACCATGGTGAGCAGGTGGGTGAACCCCCGCGAGGGGGGCAGGGGACCCACCAGGTCTACGTGGACGTGGTCGAAACGCCGTTCAGGCACGGCGAAAGGTGCCAGCGGGGCCTGGGTGTGGCGGTGGACCTTGGCTCGCTGGCAGGCCGTGCAGGCGTTGGCCCAGTCGCGGATGTTTCGTCGAAGGCCATGCCAGACGAAACGCGCCGACACCAGCTTCTGAGAAGCTTTCCGGCCCGGGTGAGAAAGGCCGTGGATGGAGGCGAAGATGCGGCGCTGCCAGGAAACGGGCACGATGGGGCGAGGCTGGCCCTGGGAGACGTCGCAGAGCAGGACGGTGCCCGCAAAGGGGATGTCGGCCAGGCGGAGGCCCGTGTCCGCCACGCGGAGTGCCTGCACCGAGGCGTCGGTGGTCTGGTCGGCCGCCATGAGCGTGAAGTCCACGCCGAGGTGGACCGCGTTCGCGCTGGCCCGCGAAAGGCAGTCGGCCACGGCGTTGTCTTTGCCGGTGACGTGCTGGATGTCCGTGGTGAACTCCGACACGGCGGGGAGGTGGCGCTGCTGGCGGGCCGACCACGGCTCCGTGACCTTAGCCATTGCGTAGACCAACGGCTTGTGGTCGACGAAAGCCGTGAACGGGCGGCCCTCCAGGAGGTGTCGGAAATGGCGAACGGCCAGGAACAGCCCGAGCAGCTCGCGGTCGAACGTGCTCTAGTTTAACTCGTTCGGCCGGAGTTGCCGGCTGAAAAAAGCGAGTGGCTGCCAAACCCCGTCCACCCATTGCTCATGGACGGCGCCCACCGCGTAGTTGGAGGCGTCCGTAGTGAGGGCGATGGGCGCGTTGAGCACCGGGTGAGCCAGCAGCGTTGCGTCGGCGAGGGCCCGTTTGGCACTGGCGAAGGCCGCGTCCATGGCCGCGGACCAAACAATGTCATGCTTGGCCGGCTTGCCCCGGAGGGCCTCGTAAAGGGGCCGCATGAGCTGAGCAGCGCGGGGCACGAATCGGTGATAAAAATTCACCATGCCGAGGAACTCTTGGAGGGCCTTGATGGAACGGGGACGCGGGAACGTGGTGATGGCCTCGACCTTGGTCGGCAGCGGCACGGCCCCGGTCTTGGTGATGCGGTGGCCCAAAAAGTCAACGGTCGTCGCGCCGAAGTGGCATTTGACCGGGTTGACAATTAAGCCGTGCTCGCTGAGGCGACGGAACAGTGTTCGGAGGTGGAGGAGGTGCTCGGCGCGGGACGTGCTGGCGACGAGGATGTCGTCCAGATAGACGAAAAGAAACGGCAGGTCGCGCAGCACGCCGTCCATCAAGCGCTGGAACGCCTGGGCCGCGTTCTTGAGGCCAAACGGCATCCGCAAAAATTCGAACAGGCCGAACGGCGTGATGACGGCCGTCTTCGGGACGTCGGCCGCCCGGACAGGTACCTGGTGGTAGCCCCGTATCAGGTCAATTTTCGAAAAGATGACCCGTCCCGCCAAACGGGCGGAAAAGTCCTGAATATGCGGGATCGGGTACCTGTCGGGGGTGGTAGCGTCATTGAGACGGCGGTAGTCGCCACACGGGCGCCATCCACCCCCCGGCTTTGGCACGATGTGCAGTGGCGAGGCCCACGCGCTATCGGAGCGCCGCACGATGCCGAGGTGCTCCAACGCGTCGAATTCGGCCTTTGCCACGGCGAGCTTGGCTGGGTCGAGGCGGCGGGCCCTGGCGTAGACCGGCGGGCCCGTAGTGGGTATGTGGTGCTCGATCCCGTGCCGCACCGCGACGGCCGAAAACGTCGGCCGCGTGAGGGCCGGGAATTCCACGAGCAGGCGAGCGAACTCGTTCGTTGCCCGGAGGGCGCACGCCAGTTCGGTTGGCGCGGAGTTGCTCATTGTGCACGCCAGGGAGCTGAAGGTCTCGGCGTGGACAAGGCGACGTCGTTTGACGTCGACCAGCAGGCCGTGCGCGCAGAGGAAGTCGGCGCCCAGCAAAGCCACGGGGACGCTGGCGGTAACAAAAGTCCATTGAAAGCGCTGGCTGCCGAAGCAGAGGGTGACGACGCGTGGGCCGAAAGTGCGTATGGCCGAGCCATTAGCAGCGACCAAAGAGGGGCCGCAAACTGCGTCCAGCCTGTCCTGCTCGGAGGCAGGTATGACGCTCAGTTGGGCGCCGGTGTCGCACAGGAAACGCCGTCCAGACGCTTTGTCCCGAATAAACAGCAAGTTGCCCGAGTGGCCGGCGCTCATGGCTGGGAATGAACGCCGGCCCGGCCGTTTTCTGACCTGCCGAAAGTGCACGGGGGCCGGCACGTCCGAGCCTTGTGTCCGAACCTGGCGTGGTAATAACACCACGCCCGGTCAGGTGGAGGCCCCGGCCGTCGTGTCGGAAGCGGGCGGTGCGGCGTGGCGGCCGCCAGTTGCACCGGCAGTTCGGCCTCCAACCGCGCAGGGCGCTCGGGCGTCGTGGGCGTCGCCTCGGACGGCGGCGGGCTCCAGGTAACCGCGCCGATGTGCTGGCCCGCCGAGGAGATCTTATGGGCTTCCCTGGCGAGGGCGCGGGAATCCGTGATCAACGTGCCAGCCAGGGCGAGGCGTACCGGGTTAGGCAGCTGATGGAGGAACAGCTCCCGGAACAGGAATGCCGGAGAGTGCTCGCCGAGCAACGAGAGCATATAGTCCATGCGCTCGGACGGGCGCGTGTCGCCGAGCTCGGGCAGGTCAAGCAGGCGCCGTGCGCGTGCTGCCGGTGAGAGGGCGAAAGCGCCGAGGAGGAGCGTCTTCAGCGCGTCGTATTTGTCAGCAGCCGGCGGGTGCTGGAGGAGGCTCAAGGCGCGGGCCGCGGTGGTGGAACCGAGCGCCGCCACAACATGGTGGAAGCGGGTGTCGTCCGCGGTGATGCCTCGCAGGGCGAACTGGGAGTCCGCCTGGGCGAACCAAACAGCCGCGTGAGTCTCCCAGAAGGTAGGCAGTTTAAGCGTCACTGCCGTATCCATGTCGGTAGGTCACCAATGAAGGAACTGCGCTCCAACGCGAGTCGAAAGAATTGACGCGACCAAAGACGGAATTCGTCCGAGTTGCTTTATTGAAACAAAACAGCTCAGGTATTCTGACAAGCCCGTTTTTCGGGCAACAATATATATACACATTTATGTCGGGAAGTTTGCCCGGCAAAAGCTATACCGGGCATGCCCGGGTATCAAGGGCGAGCCTTGGAAAGGCGAGTCTGGACCTGCCCGGGCGTGTTTGGCTGCGGCCTGGCAAGTCGAGGCTGGGCGTGCCCGGGCGCTCTGGGCGAGCCCTGGAAAGGCGATAGCGGGCATGCCCGGACGCTCTGGGCGTGCCCTGGAAAGGCGATAGCGGGCATGCCCGGACGCTCTGGGCGTGCCCTGGAAAGGCGATACCGGGCATGCCCGGACGCTCTGGGCGAGCCCTGGAAAGACGAGACCGGGCGTGCCCGGGAGGTTCGGGCGTGCCCGGGAACAGTGAGTCCGGGCATGCCCGGGAGAGGCGCGTCTGGCCGTGTTCTGGCCGGTGCAAGGCGATTATGTACATCCAGCGGTAACCGCTACAATGTTACCTCCAGCACTGAAAGTGGATGGAGGTTATGTTTTCACCCCTGTTTGTCTGTGAGCAGGATATCTCAAAAAGTGACGGACGGATTTGGACGAAACTTGGTGGGCTGGTTGGGCGTGTGACAAGGATGAATTGATTTGATTTTGGTGAAGATCCAACTCCAGATCCAGATATGAGAATTCTTTAAATTACTAAATGATTCTTCACCACTGAGAGATGGGGCGAAAAACGATATACAACAAACAACAACAACATGCATTTTAAGGCCATTTTCCCTGCTAGAGCGGGGGTTAGCCTTGCGGTCCCCATGACAATCTCTCCATCTTGCCATATTTTCTGCATCTCTCCTTGATAACCCCCTTGCCCGCATTTCTTCTTCCGCCATCTTTAGCCAAGTCTTTCTCGGTCTTCCCCGTCCTCTACGTCCTTCTACATTCATTTCCATCACTCTTCTCAACCAGTCACTTTCATCCTTCCTCAACACATGACCAAACCATCTCAACCTGTTCCTCTTCACAGCATCAATCACAGGCTCTATTCCCATCATCTTTCGCAATTCATCATTTGTCTTCCTCTCTCTCAACGATACTCGCGAAAAACGATATATAGAATGATATTTCAAAAAGTTGTGGATTGATTATGACAAAACTTGGTGGATGGTTTGGGCAAGTCGGAAGAACAAGCCAATTCTATTTTGGTTAAAATCCGGATGTAGATCTGGCCTATCAGTGGGATAGAAAAAGTAAACTGTTCGGCAAGGTGGAGGTACGTGCTCTACCGAGTGCTATTCCAGTTTTGTACATGTAAAATAAGCATGAGAAAAGTCCTTTGCTTGACCAGGAAGTTTAAATACAAAATGATAATTATTGTCAGGTATTAGCCCACTTCTTCTCTCATCACTTTGTCGACATAATTACACTTGGGGTGTGGGGTGTGTGTCAGAGGTAGTCTCTTTTACACGAGCCAACTGAATCCACATAGAATCATTTGCTTAAAGATGCTTTCTTGCCTGCCATAAATAAAGTATTTCCTCAACATCACTACAATTCAGACCACTTTTTTGAAATACCAACTTCTTTCCTGGAAGTCCTTGGTGTTCCTTGTGTTTATACTTCTCCCACCCCCTCCCCCTTCCCAAGCCGCCTCCCCCAAAGCCCTCTCCCTCCCACACATTCCCGATGTCCCTGCTCTCAAATGTTGTGTTTGTGTGCTTCCCCTTCTCTCCCCATCTTGTCTACCGCTCCCCTTTTTATATACTTTGTTTGTCTGTTTGATTTGTTTGTGTGATAAATGTTAGCTCTTTCACGAGCCTCGATTATGTATACAAAGAAACCCAAAAAACAAACAAAAAAAAACATTAGACAAATTGCTTCATAGTTTAATTCAGAGAAAGCTGCTCTGTGGCTGGCAACTATATTGTCACTAGACTACCCTTATGCCAAAGTCAGGTGTCCACCTTTTAGAGATGTACTTGCTCATTGTTTCATTGGAGGGCATGTAAGAAAGTCAAAAAATAATGGATGACCCCATCCTTGCCCCCCACACTCCCCAAAAACATATGCTTTTTGGACAGTTTATTGCAGGTTTAGCCTCAAATGCCGACCACAGTTGTAGCAGTACTGTGGGATAAATGGCCAAAAAACATTATGCGATGGTCATCTTAACACTTCCTCAATGGATACACTCGTAGGTAGCATCACAATGTGGTATTGGCCCAAAATAGCAGTTTATAGAGGAATTCGAGTATTTTGACCACACCCACATCAGGCATGTTGGGTGGGCCTGACAAAATTCTGAAGCAAGAGATAAACCCATGTCACGTAATGTATTGATAACATCTGCTCTCAACAAGTAGAGTCCCTTGCACTATGTATGGCCTGCTGTTACAACAATGCTGGATCCATCCTGTAAAATGTCACTGCACTTTTGACTGCTCTCATTTTCTGACTCACAATAAACCAAGTAATCATCGAGTAAAAAAACTGATCAGTGGGAAAACAATCTGAGAACACGTGGTGTGTAAAAGGGTGAAGATGCAGGAACATTTTATTATGTGGTGAGTTTTGTTATGCAGTCATTTGTGTAAGCCAGTCAGTCATTGTGATGAAGTGCATTTCAATTATTTATCTGATAACTTAGTAGTTGTCAATTTTCTTGCATTGCATTGACGAATGAACAGTGACTGTAAATTGGTTGTTTAGTGGGTAAAGCTTTGTTGCATTGCTCACCCTGGTGTGGGTCCAATTTGCTGCTCGGCAGAAGTCGTTAGCACCTTGTGACAAAGTGGTGACCTATGCAAGATCCTTTCCCACGGAAACATTCACAACCTATTGTGAGTCCCTCTGATACTCTATCAAGTCCACTGCCATATCCATGACTGTGTTCTGTAAATTTCATTAAAATTGCATGGAGTTGTACACCCCCACCTCTCCAATATGCTCCATACCTGTCCTGTCTCTCCTTCCCCTTGCTTCTGTCTTCCCAAATTTCTTTCCCTTATTCTTTATTTTCCCTGTAGGCGACTTTCACCTTATTAAACAGCATTGGGGCTGAAGTGTAAAATAAAACAGAAAAAGAAAATTGCAATTTGTTACTGACATATATTGGGCTGTGTTTATCCCTGTTGATGCTGACTCTCAACCAGCTGTCAAGCTCGCATCGTTTTCTCACTGTTCTCGGCGTTACCTCACACCACAAGAATCCACATGTAAGACCTAAACAAAAAACACATGGAAAAGCCACACCCAGGTTGCATTAGACTTGCATACATTTTTTTCACTTCATAAAACTTTTATCACAACCACAGAAAATCACAGTTATCTCGGAAGTTTCCATAAGGTAATTGTCATCCCACTAACATAAATATTTTTTTACAGGCAATCTTTCTCAAACACAGAGTAGATAAAGTAGAGGAAGTACGAGTAGAAAGGCCAGCCACATACCAGGCCAGGACGATAACCATACCAAGGAGATTAAGAAAATAAAAACTTGCGGGTGGGCAAATGATGATAATGGATGTCTCAAATGTGGATTTTTTTTGACTGTGGCTTCTTCTATCTTCTATCTATCTATCTTCTATCTTCTTCTATCTTATATCTATCTATCGTCTTCTTCTTATTCTATCTATATCTATCTATATATATAAAAGAAAGTTTTTATTTGTTTGTTTGTTTGTTTGTCTGCACGCGCTAATCTCATGAACGGTGAAAGATAGGAGGAAACCTCCAAAACAAAAAATGTCGGGACGGGCCCCGGAAAGGTTATAGGCTAGGTGGCGACGCCGGTCGAGGCCACCTCGCCCGGGGTGGGCCCATTTTGCAATTAAAAGCTGAGCTGAATTATAGTAGTCAATCTTCTACGGCCGCGAGTAAAAGCTGAATTATAGTAGTAAATTCATTCAAAAAGAACCCGGGCAACGCCGGGTGCTTTCGGCTAGTATTTCATAAAGGCACATACCTTGTCATTAATGCAAAATACATCCCTTTTATTAGGTAATTGTAGCCAAGCTCACTTCAGAAATTCCATATAGTGTAAGGATTGGGGTGTATGTAAGTAGTTGACATAATGTAAATCAGACGAAGGGAACTGATTGTAATTGACTATCCTATCTTGATATTTGATATGTGAAGGGATTTCTGAAAGTTTTTTTTAAAGATGCACATCTGCACTGCCTTGTTTATCAATCTTTCCCATCATCCTTTTGGAGAGATATAAAAAATGTCCTGCAGCTGATGAGTGGATGGTTGTCTCTAAATTTATCTCCAAATCCCTGCTCTACATAGTCCACCAAGTTGATGTTGTTTTATCTTCCTCTCCCCTCATCAATAGTTCTGCAGCAACCATCACTATATATTTTGTCTTGTTTAATTATGCACTGTTTGAATTTTGGAAAGGCCATGTAGAACTGGTTTGTTTTTCCTCTTTCATATGCAACATGTGTCATGGTCTTTGTATTGTCACATTAGCCATGGTCGGTGTAATGGTGTCAATGAGGTGATCGGGTAGTAGTGCCAGCCCTGCATTAGCTGCAAGTGTCATGCTGAAGTGTGGTGGTAACCATTGCCAAAACAATCCACGAAGGAGCGACTGATCTAAGGTGGCATGTCGGTCACTGAGAAGTTGCTGGTGCTAAATCCTCGGTTGTAGGGACTTGTTGCAGGCGGCGGGTGCTCAGACTCAGAGGGGGTTGTGTGCTTTATGAGCGCGGCCTTCAAAACCGTGTACGGGTTGTTCCTCGGAGGTTGCAGCAAAATGTCTCTCACCTGCATTGTATATTCAGGTGATAAAGGTCCCACAATGTAATTGAACCATGTCGACTTGGTAGTAATGCTCCGGGTGTCGAATTGTGCTTCGACCTGTGTAAACTGTTGTGATTGGTACTACGTATTGCGTCGTGACGTCTGGGGGCGTGGCTTTGGTGGTCGCTTGCTGCAAGTCATGATGGCGATCTGTTCTGTGAGAGCTTGGCATCGTCTTTCAGAAACAACTTGATTCAAGCAGTATCCTAAATTTACTACATGGTGGCAGCGGTGGGATCTTGAAGATCAACAAGCAGTTTGACTTTTGCTTTGGTCTTGTTTTCTTTCCAGAATTTGGACATTGGCGGATTTTTCAACATGGCGAAGTTCCCGACAATGGACTGGTCCAGCTCTGAGCTGGCGGAGACGTTCATGTTATTCAAGCAATGAATGAACTTGGTGCTGTCGGACGAGGGCATCGATACTAAAGCCAGACAGGCCATCCAGATTCAGATTGCTGTGAGAGACGAAGGACTGAGGCGGATCAATGCATCGACTGAGTGAGGATGATAAAAAGGATCCGGATAAATTATATAAATTATTCGAGGATCAGTTGGACATTCATGTAAACTTTCGGATTCACCGGCTGGAAATGATGAGATTCCGGCAGCAAGAAGGAGAGTCCATTGATGATTTCGTCAACCGATGCCGACGGAAGGGAAGGTTGTGCAATTTCTCCGAAGCAGAACTCTCGGAACGGATTATCGAGTTGATTGTTGCGAGCACCCCACATGATGATTTTCAAAAGCATCTGCTCGACCAGGAGGTCGGGTATGACATGGACCTGGTTTTAGCGAGGGACTCAAGTACGAAGCAATGGTAATCGGAAAGCAGGCCATCCAGAAGATGGAAGGGGCTTCATCGTCTGTGAATCCCATGACACAGCGACAAAAGTGCAAAAAATGTGGACTATCACAGCCAACACGGAACTTTCCGGTGCGGAATTATCGGTGCTTTAACACCACCAGGTTACATATAGGAGATTAATCAGCATGAAGGAATTGTGAAACATGTAATCCAATATGAGTACATGTGCTTGTATTGTTAAGAAAAGGTATCGCTAAATCATCATTATATGCATCGGATAGGTGTTAATTAAAGTACTGTATAAGAAAACTCGTGCTGAAAAATGGGGCACAGACATTGTTATAAAAGTAGTTATAATAGATCAGGTTTAAATTGTTGTTATAACAGATCATTATTATGACAGTAATAATGGGAAACAATGTATACATTACTGGAATTACTATGTCTATCGTTAATACATCATTATTTAAACAAGAAGAAAAAGACATAAAATGTCATATTGTGGCGGACACGAAAGCTCACTGGCGTGAGGGCATCATTCCACGCACCAAGTTGGCGGTGGCCACGCCCGAGGGGCAGGCGTGGCCGCGGGATATACACCGGGCGCACAGCCCAGAGCGCTCCAGTGCTACAGTTGAGCTCTTATAATAAAGACTCTTAAACTTACCGCGTTGTCCGCTTCCTTCTTGTTATACAAGTAAGCGCGCATAGCACCGCGCTTCATTGTGACCCTCCGACGTTGGATCAGCCGTCGCTGACCGACCGAATACGCCATCGCAATGGCAAACAACGCGGTTACGATCAAACTCCCTGAGTTCTGGGAGGCGCAAGCTGAAGTATGGTTCCTGCAGGTGGAAGCCCAGTTCCGACTTCGAGGCATCACGGTGGACGATACGATGTACTGCCATGTGGTCGCCTCCCTCGGGCCCGGCACGGCCGCCCACGTCGTGTCGGTCCTGAGGAACCCACCGGACGACGGCAGGTACGAGGCGATCAAGCGTCTCCTCCTCGCCACGTTCGGCCTCACGGTGGACGCTCGGGCCGACCGCCTCCTGGACCTCCCCGAGCTCGGTGACACGCGACCGTCGGTCCGCATGGACCATATGTTGTCGTTGTTGGGCGACGAAACCCCGAACGCTCTATTCAGGGCGTTGTTTCTATGCCAGCTGCCGGCACGAGTCCGCCTCGCGTTGGCCGGTTCTGCGACGACGGAACCCTGAGCTCTCGCTGCCGAGGCCGACAGGCTCTTCGCGGCTTTGGACACCCAGGCGAGCTTTGGCGCAGCCGTCGCGGCTCTCGGGGCTGACCCTGATGCTGATGCACCACACCTCGTGGATCTCGAGGCTGATGCACATTTCGTGTCCGCCGCCACGCCCCGCCCACCGCCGCCGCCGCGGAGAAAACCGCGGCCTCCGCCGCCTTTGCCGCAAACCTGGTGTTTTTTCCATGCCAAGTTCGGCCACAAGGCTCGGCAATGTCGCCCGCCGTGCTCATTCGCAGGTCGGGAAACGCCCGGGCCGGCCCTCGGTAGTGGCACTGAGCGCCGGCCGTGCAAACAGCCTACTGTTCATCACGGACACCTTATCCGGGCGCCGTTATCTGTGCGACACGGGAGCACAGGTGAGTGTCGTTCCCGCCAGTACGTCCGACAAGCAGTCCGCGGGCCGGGGCCCCGCGCTGCTTGCTGCCAACGGTACGTCCATTTGCACGTACGGAAAACGCTGCCTTTCTCTGCGGTTCGGAGGGTAGGTTTTCCGGTGGTCGTTCGTCACTGCCGACGTGCCTATGGCACTGCTCGGCGCGGACTTCCTGTGTGCCAATGGTCTACTGGTGGACGTCAAGCACAGAAGGCTTGTCCAGGCTGAGACGTTCAGCTCGCTCGCATGCACGCTGCCCGCCTCGTTGAGCAGCTCCCGGAGCGTGTCATCGAGCGGCTCGCCGAGCAGCTTGCTGAGCGGTTCGGTTCCAGCCAGGTTCATATGTACGCTTCCGGCAGCGAACGAATTCACCCGCCTCCTCGCGGGTTTCCCGGCCCTCACGCGGCCCACCTTCTCGGCGGGGGCCGTCAAGCACTTGGTGGAACACCACATCCCCACCGCCGGGCCACCGGTCTACGCCCGGGCACGCCGCCTCGAGCCGACGAAGCTCGCGGTAGCTAAAGCGGGGTTCGCTACGCTGGAGCGGCTCAGCATCGTGCGGCGCTCCGAGAGTGCTTGGGCGTCGCCGCTTCACATCGTGCCAAAGCCCGGCGGGGGATGGCGACCGTGCGGGGACTACCGGCGCCTCAACGACGCCACCACCCCTGACCGCTACCCCGTCCCCCACATCCAGGACTTCTCCGCCCGGTTGGCGGGCATGTCGTTCTTTTCGAAGGTGGACCTCATACGCGGCTACCATCAGGTCCCCATCAGGCCGGAGGACATCCCGAAGACGGCGGTCATCACGCCGTTCAGACTTTTCGAATTTCTTCGGATGCCCTTCGGTTTGAAGAATGCGGCTCAGGCGTTCCAGCGACTAATGGACAGCGTCTTGCGTGACTTGGATTTCGTGTACGTCTACCTGGACGACATCCTCGTCGCCAGCGCGTCCCGCAAAGAGCACCTTCACCATCTCTGCACGCTCTTCAAATGTCTGGGCCAGCATGGCCTTATCGTGAACCCCGCCAAGTGCCGGTTCGGCGTCGCCGACATCGACTTTTTGGGGCACCGCGTCACCAGGCACGGGGCCGTCCCCCTACCGGCCAAGATGGAGGCGGTGAAGGGGTTTCCGCGCCCCCGCACGATCAAGGGGCTCCAGGAGTTCCTGGGCATGGTAAACTTTTACCATCGGTTCCTGCCCCGCATCGCCGAGCTCCTGGGCCCCCTGCACGAGGCCCTCCGAGGGAAGCCGGGCAAAGGCGACGTTACCTGGACCGAGGAGATGGACGTGGCGTTCGCGGGCGCGAAGCTCGCCTTGGCTAACGCCACCATGCTCGCGCACCCGGCGCCCGATGCACCGATCGCCCTCACCACCGACGCCTCGGACTACGCGGTGGGCGCGGTGCACGAGCATGGTGCTTGGCAACCGCTGGCGTTCTTCAGCCGGCAGCTTCGCCCGCCCAAACGCCTCTATAGTACCTTCGACCGCGAGTTGCTCGGGCTTCACCTGGCGGTCAGGCACTTCCGCCATCTGCTCGAGGGCCGTGCGTTCACGGCCTTCGTCGACCACAGGCCACTGGTCATCGCGATGGGCAAGGTCGCCGAGCCGTGGTCGGCCCGGCAGCAGCGTCACCTCTCGGCCGTGTCCGAATATACAATGGACATCCGGCATGTCGTGGGGAAGGACAACCCGGTGGCGGATTGCCTTTCCCGGTCCGTCGCCCACGCAGTCCACCTTGGCATCGACTATGCCCGGATGGTGGCGGACCATGCCGCCGACCCCGGCGTCCAGGCCTTGCGGACCGCCATCACGGGCCTCCGCGTCACCGAGGTGCCGTTCGACGGCGCGGCCCTCTTGTGCGACGTCTCCCTCGGGCGGCCTCGCCCCATCGTGCCCGCGGGCTGGCAGTGCCAGGTTTTTGACGCCATCCACGGCCTGTCTCACCCGGGCACGAAGGCCTCCCAGAGGTTGGTCGCCGACAAATTTGTCTGGCATGGCCTCTGGAAGGCCGTCCGCGGCTGGACCAGGACGTGCCTCGCGTGCCAGCGCGCGAAGGTGCATCGGCACACCCAGGCCCCATTGGCCCCGTTCACAGTGCCGGAACGAAGGTTCGACCACGTACACGTTGACCTGGTGGGACCTCTGCCCCCCTCACGGGGTTTCACCCATGTCCTGACAATGGTGGACCGCACTACCCGGTGGCCGGAGGCCATGCCTTTGGCGGCGACGGCGGCGGCGGACGTCGCACAGGCGTTCATCGCCACCTGGGTCGCCCGGTTCGGCGCCCCCTCGGACATCTCGTCCGACCGCGGCCCCCAGTTCACCTCGGAGCTCTGGGGGGCGGTCGCGCGGGGGCTCGGGGTCCAGCTGCACTGAACCACGGCCTACCACCCCCAGGCCAACGGCCTGTGCGAGCGGTTCCACCACTCGTTGAAGGCCGCACTCCGGGCCACCCTCCGTGACGGCGGCTGGATCGAAAGGCTCCCCTGGGTCCTGCTGGGCCTCCGAACGGCGCCGAAGGACGACCTGCGCGCATCCGCGGCGGAGTTGGTCTTCGGACAACCGCTGCGGGTGCCGGGCGAGTTCCTCCCCGACCCCACGGCACCATGGTCCGCGGGGCAGGAGTGCTCCGCGCTGCAGGAGACCGCCCGGAGGTTCGCCCCGGTGCCGACGGCGCACCACGGGCACCCGCCTACACACGTCACCCCGGAGCTTCACACCGCAGAGTACGTCTTCGTCCGGCACGACGCCCACCGGACACCACTGCGGCCCCCGTACGACGGGCCTTTCCGCGTGCTGGAGACTGGGGTGAAACATTTCACCTTGGACATCGGCGGTACTCCCGACCGCGTCTCGGTGGATCGCCTCAAGCCGGCCCACCTCGACGTGGACCACCCACCACCGGTGGCTCGGCCCCCACGTCGGGGCCGCCCCCCTGCGGGCGGACCCCCAGCACCGCCCAGGCCCGCCGGCACGCCGCCCCCCGGTCCTGCACCCATCCCGGGTGCAGCTGGAGGCATCCCAGCTGGCATCCCTGTACCCCGGACGCCGCCGGTCGTCAGAGTGCGCTTCGGCCGGGTCATCCGTTTGCCCCACAAACTGTCCCTCCAGGTGCGCGGGAATTCTGGGGGGGGGGGGGGGGGGGGGCGCGTGTGGCGGACACGAAAGCTCACTGGCGTGAGGGCATCATTCCACGCACCAAGTGGGCGGCGGCCACGCCCGAGGGGTAGGCGTGGCCGCGGGATATACACCGGGCGCGCAGCCCGGAGCGCTCCAGTGCTACAGTTGAGCTCTTATAATAAAGACTCTTAAACTTACCGCGTTGTCCGCTTCCTTCTTGTTATACAAGTAAGCGTGCGTAGCACAACGCTTCAATATCCCCCGTGGTTTTAGTAATCTTGTTGTACAGAGTTAAAGGCCACCAGTCTGCCATCTTTGGTCAGAATACAAAACAAAATCTTCTGCATATGTATATACTCTCATATATTGTCTTTGGGCCAAGTTTGGACAAAGTTGGACCAGCCATGTCGAGAAATGGTTGAGAATGAAGAGCAGGGCTCTTGCTTGAGACGGACGAAGTGACGGGCAAGACACAAACTCGTCCGAGAAGATGTTTATTGTAAAAACCAACTCGAGAACTCTGAAAAGCCCGTTTATCGGGCTGCATATATATCACAACCAGAAAGCACAACCGAAACCGAAAGCCACGCCTCTTAGGCGAGGCGCGCTTTGGTGGTCACGTGACCGACAGGTGAAAAAGGATTATAACCGCACGCGCGGCACGCTTTGGTGGTCACGTGACCGGCCACCCCGGCGCCGTGGTTTGCCCGCCGGTTACGTCACCGGCTGGAGCAAGGAGATTCTGTTGCTGGTCTCGCTTGGGGGACCCATGGGTCGCTACACATGCCCCCCCAGAATGGACTTGATCCAGGAAGGTCAACCTGAGGGGGGCCCGGATGACCCGACCAAACCGAGCCCTGGCCAGTCGTGGTGGGGGGGGGGGGGGGGGTCCGGTGTGGTGGTGGGTGGTCGGACGGGGGGTGCAGTGGACGGGGGGCGGCCGAGGGGCTGGGCAAGTCCTCGGGGGAGGCTACCGAGGTTCCTCGCGGGCCTCCCGAGGTTGCAGCTCGCGGGTGCAGTGCCGAGAAGGCTCGAGCGGTGCACGCGAAAAGCGGGTGAGCCAACCGAGAGGCTGGTCAAGGCATCGGGGGAGGGTGCCGAGGTTCCTCGTGGGCCTCCCGAGGATGCAGGGTCGGAGAGGTAGTTGCGGTTGTAGTTGGAGGTGCGCGAGGGTGACGAAGCGGCCGTGCCGCAAACGTCAGCGCACGCGAAGGCGACGAAACAGCCGTGCCGCGAACGTCAGTGCGCGCGAAGGTGACGAAGCAGCCGTTCCGCCAACGTCAGTGCGCGCGAAGGTGACGAAGCAGCCGTGCCTTCGGAGGGTCTCGGAATAGGTTCGCCCCTCCGGTCGTAGAGGAGGAGCCGAGCGCGGTGCGCGAACCTCATAGTCATGGACGTCATCGTTACCGAAACTCCAGCATGTCGAAACCGCGGTCGAAACTGCGCCCGAAGCCGTGCGGGAGAAGCCGGCGTCACCAGCCTAGGTGGCTTCCCTGGCTAGGGCGCGCTTGCCGTGTCCGTTCGCAGCCCCCGAATCCGTTCGGGGGCAGTCGGGGTCACCAATGAAGAGCAGGGCTCTTGCTTGAGACGGACGAAGTGACGGGCAAGACACAAACTCGTCCGAGAAGATGTTTATTGTAAAAACCAACTCGGGAACTCTGAAAAGCCCGTTTATCGGGCTGCATATATATCACAACCAGAAAGCACAACCGAAACCGAAAGCCACGCCTCTCAGGCGAGGCGCGCTTTGGTGGTCACGTGACCGACAGGTGCAAAGGATTATAACCGCACGCGCGGCACGCTTTGGTGGTCACGTGACCGGCCACCCCGGCGCCGTGGTTTGCCCGCCGGGTACGTCACCGGCTGGAGCAAGGAGATTCTGTTGCTGGTCTCGCTTGGGGGACCCATGGGTCGCTACAAGAACACATTTAAGTAACAAAATGGCCGCCAGTCGGCCATCTTGGATCTGATCTCGAAACAAAATGACATGCATTTGTAAGCCATCATTCGTTATCTGTGTGCCAAATTTGAACAAGATCGGTCCATACATCTCAGAGATATGGTTGCGGCTGGACGGGCGGACGGACGGACATAAGCCAATCCATAAGCCCTCCTTTCGGACTACGTCCAACGGGAGATGATAAAGCTTCACATTTCAGATGTCCATTATGTGAAAATGTAAACTTGAGATGTTATACTACTTGAAAAATAGTATATGGAATATTCCCCCCAAATGGTACCAGTAACTCAAATTTGAGAGTTGGGCCCACTGACTATGGGGACTCCAATGGAGATTTAGTCCAGTTTTTGTTTTTAAACAATCCACCTGTTTTATGTGTAATGCTGATTTGGTAGTTTGATAACTTACGGAATTTGCGCGTGAGTTTAAATTATATTTTGATCAACCAGGTATTTTGTTTCATTAATCATAAAATACTGCACTCTTAATTCTTTCCAAGAATTGTATCTAGAAATATGGAATTGCCAAAATTACCAGCTATATTTTGTTTTGCTTCCAACTTTAAATAAAAATCCCATCAGATTGATTCACTCGTGGTAGCGTGGTGTGAAATCGTGGAAAGTTCAAATGCGTATACGGTATTGTTCGTGAAAAAGGTGATGTAGGGGTTCGGTTACGGTGTTGCGTATCACGGTTCGTACGTCATGTTTGTTATTTAATAAATATATGAACCTAAATTAAAACGTAAGGTGAGTTTTGAGGGTTTATGATTCGTGCAAGAGAGAAGGAAAAGGGGTATTAGGATATGAATAAATAATGATACGTGTTACTTTACACTTACTAGAGAGAACCTGAAGTAGCCTTCATTTAAATTTTAAATAAACATCGGTGGATGTACGTCGTCATGTTGGGCGGTGTATAGTAACGTCCATCGTTGAATGAACTAGTTTCTGATCCCTCAATTAAACAAGGAAATCGAGACGCAAGAGGAAGCCGTTCGGCCGATCAAATCGGCGTCAGAAAAAATTCGATACGTAAACAAACCGCAAAGAGGAAGGGGGAAAAAGGGGAGGAGTTAATTATCATGTATGTTCGGGCACGCCCATCATGTAAATGCCGCAGCAGTGTTGGCCACGCCTGAGGTCGGAAAAGCCGGTTCACCAACCCTCCACCTACAGGCTACACCAAACACCCTGCTCCCCTCCCCCTCTCCAGTCCCCTCTCGCCCCACCTTGGCTTTCCTCTCACACCTTGATTCCGCGTTCCTTCAGCGGCTACCTTTAAGATGTACACGGTGCCCGCCTGACCGTGGTCCCCAGTCCGTACGAGGCAAAGGCAAAGCACAAACACGGTGCACGAAGTTTCTGGGCGAAGAGGAAAAGAGAGCGCGAAAGAGATAAAAGCGAAGGTGGCGGGGATGTTTTATTGATGTGGACTGCGCGGCTGAGGCAGAGCGATATATACGGACGGACAAGTGAAAAGGAAAGGTAGGAGAGGAAGAAGAAGAAGAAGAAGAAGCGGAGTTGTGGATGTTGCTGAATGACTACGCTTTGGGTTTGTGAAGAAAACGAGAAAACTTTTCCCTCGCAAGGTAAGTCGGTTCATCCGAGTGTCGGGCTTCATGTCGCTCCGTGGTGTTTGCGTCTTGTCCTCGGCTCGCAGGGTCGTTCCGATTTCCGCACATCCCTCAGTATTCGGTAACCTTTCCTTTTGAGCGCCATTGTGTGTTCAAAGCCCACTTTTTTGTACAACAATGCCCGTCTGGCAAGTCGCCCGAAGTTTCCGCTTTAACTTTATCTTTCTGGCTGTATCTCTAACTTAGAGTGTCACTCCAAGTCCAAGTGTTGCATTTTCGATGCCGACTTTGCACTCATGTTTGCTTTTCCAGGGATCACCACCCCGACGGTACAAAACATGTGTTAAACGGGAAAGATTCCTAACCGTCCATCGCTGTGTGTGTGTGTGTGTGTGTGTGTGTGTGTGTGTGTCACTGTCACTGTGTGCACTGTGTGAGTGTGTGTGACTGTGTGTGTGTGTGTGTGTGTGAGTGAGTGTGTGACTGTGTGTGTGTGTGTGTGTGTGTGTGACTGTGTGTGTGTGTGTGTGTCACTGTGTGACTGTGTGTGCGTGTCACTGTGACCGTGTGTGTGTGTGTGTATCGATCACTGTGTGACTGTGTGTGTATCGATCACTGTGTGACTGTGTGTGTGTCTCACTGTGTGACTGTGTGTGTGTCTCACTGTGTGACTGTGTGTCACTGTGTGACTGTGTGTGTGTGTGTCACTGTGTGTGTGTGTGTCACTGTGTGTGTGTGTGTCACTGTGTGACTGTGTGTGTGTGTCACTGTGTGACTGTGTGTGCGTGTGTCTCACTGTGTGACTGTGTTTGTGTGTGTGTGTTTCACTGTGTGACTGTGTTTGTTTGTGTGTGTTTGTGCGTCTCACTGTGTGACTGTGTGTGTTTGTGTGTGTGTATTTGTGTGCGTGTGAGACTGATTGTGTGTGTGTGTGTGTGTGTGTGTGTGTGTGTGTGTGTGTGTGTGTGTGTGTGTGTGTGTGTGTGTGTGTGTGACTGACTGTGTGTGACTGAGACTGACTGAATGTGTGTGTGTAATCGGGTGGAAACATTGCTCACATCACCATGGTGAACTTGTGGGATTTGCCGAGACTTGTTTGAAAGAGTGGATTCGATGAAAACAACCCTCTGCCTGCCTGTTGGTGGTGGTTTAAACGTGTAGCTGAGCATCCAATGTGTGTGCAAATGTGATCTGAATCTTGCCTTCGGTACCTACAGCCTGTTTGTGATGCGACTTGTGCTCCGATCGTGTTTTTCAAGACACAGTAAACCCCAAACCTCCCTGCCTTTACATCTTCCCATATAAAAGGCTAATCCTTCCCTCCCTCTCCTTCCCTCCCTCTCCTTCCCTCCCTCTCCTTCCCTCCCTCTCCTTCCCTCCCTCTCCTTCCCTCCCTCTCCTTCCCCCTTCCAAGTTCCAATGAATGATGTGGGATTGTGAAGAGCCGTTGGATGTCTCCTAGGTGACTATACTTTGGTTAGTCATTGTGGTGCACAACTTTGTCCCTGTGCCTGCCCCACTGTTCTCCCTACTATTCCTCTCCCCCGCCGTCACGCCACACACTCCCGCTCTCCCATTCCGCAGTAAAGTAAAATAAAGTAATAGATCGAATTGAATTGATTTGATCGAATTGGTGTTGATAAAGCAAGTCGTGATAGACTGGCCTTTTCCCTATATCCCAACTTCCTTGTGTTTTCTTGAAACGTTGTGCCAATGGTAGTGAGGCACATTCTTGATGTTTGAGTTGTACGATGCAGCTTCCATGGGTGAAATTTCCTTCTATTTTGTCTGCCTTTTCCCGTGTACAGTACTGTATATGGTTATGGCTGACTCCCATCTGGAGGTGGGCATTTGCATACGTGTTCACACCATGAAAGAAACCTCCTTTTTAGTTGTACAGGTAATATTCCTGCTACTGGTATAAGCTGTGGTTAATGAGGGTGAAAGGCTTGCTGTTGGAGTAAATGAAGAAGAGCAGCAGCCCATTGTTCGGTGGCGGAGGTTATGTTTTCACCTCTGCTTGTCTGTCTGTGAATAGGACATCTCAAAAATTTGTGGATGAATTTGGCGAAATTTAGCGGAGAGGTTGGGTGGGTTACAAGGACAAAATTATTGGATTTTGATGAAGGTCCGGATCCGGATAAGATAAAAAAATTTTTTTGAGTGATTCTTCACCATTGAGTGATCGGGCCAAAAATGATATATATCATGATATTTCAAAAAGTTGTGGACGGATTATGACAAAACTAAGTGGATGAGTTGGTTAGGCGACAACAAGCCGATTAGATTTGGGTTAAGGTCCGGATGCATATATCCGGTCTATCGATGGGATACAAAACCAACGTAAACTTTTGAGCCTCGCTGAGGTATGCTCTCTGCCAAGTGCCGTTCTAGTTCTCACTGTTTTATTTGCTTGGTAGTTTGTCAAACGGGGTGACAAGGGCCTTCATGATAAAGTTGTCTGTATCTCACAATTGGTCTTGCCTCGTGACAACATGGTCAAAGTACAGGATGTGTGTTGGCTAACTTGTCTTTATTTTCAGTCTATGCTCTGTTCCCTCTTTGAGAATAATGACTGGATCAACCCACGCAGTGAAATGAGTTCAACGACAGAGTTGATGACTTATCGTCATGGTTGTATTTATTTATAGCTCCTAATATTTTGTATTGGTGTTTGAGTTTGTGGAATGTAGTTGCGTGGCAATCTTCTTTTTATTTTTACAGGAACGAGGATCATGTAGGAGTAAGGTATAAATGACAGTGGGGCAGACATGAAGGGAATGGATGAACAGAAAAAGAGGATGGGGGAGGAAACACTGAAACTATCAAGATGGTTGGGTTAGGGAAGGGTTAATGGGGGTTATAAAGATAATGGGATTGCAGTGCACTGGTTATTTGACGCCCTCTATGAAAGGGTGAGACAGAACAGCCTCTTGAAGGTGGTTCCTCAGATGAGAGAAGGGAAGACTAAAGTGTTGAGGTGTGCACTCAGCCTTTGTTTTGGAACTTTAACCACAACGAAGTTCCTGGAAGAACTCCTGCATCTTGGAGTTGTTGTGGAGTAGACTGATGTGAGAGTGATATTGATATCTGCCTGGATTAGACATTGTGATTTTACCTCATCGTGGGAGAGGTGTAGATTCCACAGAATCCAGGAGAGACAGATGCAATGCTGGGTGCCAGCCTATAGTGGAGAGCAGTACTCCATTGAGATATGGGCAAAGGCCTTGTAGACTGCAAATAGCTGTTTAAAAAAAAGAAAATATGTTTGTTCCAATGAATGACTTGGATCTACAGTGGATCACCTGTCTTTGGAGGCCAGCGTGGCTATGTGTTCGTCCAAGGAAAGGGCCGAGCTGATGATGAGGCCTAGAAGACTGAACCTCTTGCAGTGGATGCCCAAGGAATATGTAGGGGCTTCTTTGACGATGTATCCGCAGTGATATGGAGAAACTGGGATTTTCTAGAATTGAAGGATATGTTCCATTTATCAGACCTGTGTGTAATCATTTCCAGATCAGCAGAGAGAGTCACTGACCTAGCTGCTGTCTGCCTCACAGTGTGATGGGAGTATTGTACAACACAATGTGGAGTTTGTCTGCAGAAAGGAATGGAGGGTTTTCCAGAGCATTGGATGGGACATTTTTATAAATGAGGGAGTGAGGACTGACACTGGGCCCAACACACTTCCTTGGGGAACTCCAGCCTCCACTGGAAGAGGAGGGTTCCATTAATGGCAACACGTTGACTATGTGAGTGGAGATAGTCAGAAATCCAGGAATAAAGGTGGCCTACCATGTCCGGGAAGACCCTTCCTGTTTTTTTAACTCAACTGGACTATGTCCAGCTGATATGTCATCAGCTGGACATAGTCCAGTTGAGTTAAAATGTCTCATCTCATCTGGACTATGTCTCATCTGTCTGTCTGTCTGTCGTCTGTAAACAATTCGATGTCTACGCTCTAAAAGTCACAAATATTGATAAAATTTGATGAAACTTGAACATAAACTAGTTTGGGATTGCATTTGGGCATTGCACGCCCAAAAATGGGCGCGGCAGGGCGGCCATATTGAAAAATCAATTTTTGTCACATTTTTAGCACATATAAACTATATAGTTTGTGGTTCTATTATGCATATTCTAACCATATTGATATAGACCAGTTGAGTTCAGGTTCCCTGGAACCTCTCTAGTTTTTAAGAGCTTCAGCTACCCTTAAAGGTGCTGCAAAAATTGAGCCTGATCACATCACATGCTTCAGTTTTGCATTTTGTAATATAGACTGGGGAAAAATCCATTTTTGTGCTTCAAGTTGCATTGTTGTTCAAATACACTACTCACAATAAGTTAGGGATATTGGCAGGTTCTTCGGTGTGGTTGATTTTGTGTATTAATTATGTTGAAAAAAGTTGTTGGTCCTAATTCTTTGGTTATTAATGAGTGTGAAAAAACACAGCATTCTTGATTTCAATACCCCAACCCTAACCCCTATAAAAAAATAATCTCACTCCCACAATATCCCTAACTTATTGTGAGTCGTGTACTTCCTTGATGCATCATAAACTTGAATATTTATTATCGTAGTCATCATCAATAGTTTTTACCAGGGTGCGGAAGCTCTCTCTTGGCAAGAGTTATGCCGAGTGGTTTGTGCATTTAAAATGTCCATTGACTACGGGGCTTGACAGACTGGGTCCTCCATTTGATCGTCCTCCTGAAGGACTGCTATTCCAGCGATACTCGTGTTTAAACAAAAGTCTTTTCGCTACTGCCCTTAATTTTTTATTGTCAAATCTGAATTGAAGCTTGCCGATGTTGTCCGAAAAATACATCGTGTATGGTAGTTTGGCAAACTACACGATATATTTATTTAATTTTCCCCATTTGGACTGCAGCTAAACATGTGAACAGCTTTGGGTTGATGGTGAAAAATGTGAAGATGTCATGTTAAAGGTATGAAGACCTTTTCATAATATGAACAGTATTGAGTCTGCTAACCATCATATACTATAAGATGTGTGTGTGTGTGTGTGTGTGTGTGTGTGTGTGTGTGTGTGTGTGTGTGTGTGTGTGTGTGTGTGTGTGTGTGTGTGTGTGTGTGTTTTGGTATATATATATTTGAAATCACTCTGTAGTGCTTAACCCTTTGTAGCTATGTGAAAGATAATATTAAATGATTCCTGAGCCCATTCCTTAGTGGGTGTAGGAAGTGGTTTTGGCACCCACAAAAAAAGGAATTGCTTCAATATTCCAAGAGGATAAGAACAGCACCAGGCAATGTCGGGTCCCTGGCTAGTGTGTGTGTTTGTGTGTGTGTGTGTGTGTTTGTGTGTGTGTGTATAATATAATATAATATAATATAATATATTATATTATATATATATAATATAATATATAGAAATATATTATATTATATATATAATATAATATATAGAAATATATATAATATAATATAATATAATATATAGAAATATATACATATATATAATATAATATAATATATAGAAATATATATATAATATAATATAATATATAGAAATATATATATATATATATATATAATATAATATAATATATAGAAATATATATATAATATAATATAATATAATATATAGAAATATATATAATATAATATAATATATAGAAATATATATAATATAATATAATATAATATATAGAAATATATATAATATAATATAATATAATATATAGAAATATATATATAATATAATATAATATATAGAAATATATATATAATATAATATAATATATAGAAATATATATATATATATATATATATATATATATAATATAATATAATATATAGAAATATATATATATAATATAATATATAGAAATATATATATAATATAATATAATATATAGAAATATATATATATATATAATATAATATAATATATAGAAATATATATAATATAATATAATATATAGAAATATATATAATATAATATAATATAATATATCGAAATATATATAATATAATATAATATAATATATAGAAATATATATAATATAATATAATATAATATATAGAAATATATATATAATATAATATAATATATAGAAATATATATATAATATAATATAATATATAGAAATATATATATATATATATATATATATATAATATAATATAATATATAGAAATATATATATATAATATAATATATAGAAATATATATATATAATATAATATAATATATAGAAATATATATATATATATAATATAATATAATATATAGAAATATATATATAATATAATATATATTTGGCTTCATCAGGTTCTGAGTGCTTCGTGTTTGGTGCAGTGTATTGCTTGGTATGTTCCACTTTTTTGTGTGGTATTTCTTCCACTTGCATACGTAATGGGATTTTGATAAGCTTGCACCTTTCTGCTTAGGAAGTGGGTTTTTGTACATTTTGGGTGAGCGAATGTTGTAGGAGGAACTAGAGGTATTTTGTGTGTGCGCCGATACTGTGGTTGGGGGAAATGAACGTGTGTGCTCGAATATGCCCCAAACTGTTATTTAAGAGAGACATGTTTTAGTTGAGAGATGGGGCACCTTTATTTGAGGTTGATGTTTCTCGTGTTGTCAGTAGAAACCGATTCCTGCTTACAGCCTGTGGATGTATTATGTACATAAAGTAGTTGTATTTGCACCATCTAGTATGCTCGATACACTCATCTTCTCTGCTCTCCCAAAATCCTTTCCTTTTCATCCTCCTCCATTGTGATTTGACTCGATCCTTTTATCTCTTTTCCTTCTCCCTTCTGCAACTTATTATTGCTGTACCCCCTCTCTTTCTGTACCCCCTCTCTTTCTGTACCAAATATGTAGATGCTCCTTTTCATTCTGATCTTAGTACCAAAGTAAATGCTTGTACATGATCACGTTTCCTTGGGTCAATAGCTGTAATCCTATTTTTTTTTGTCCTGTTTTAAATCTACAAAGTCGAGGCTCATGGAAGAATGAGATTAACATTGGCTGATTAACTTTTGAAAATGCAATATTGGTTAAAGGGGTCTTGTGCAACATGAGATGCCTTGATGTTTGTCTCTCTCTCCCTCCCCATCTCTCCCTCCCCATCTCTCTCTCTCTCTCTCTCTCTGTGTCTCTGTCTCTGTCTCTCTCTGTCTGTCTCTGTCTGTCTCTGTCTGTCTCTGTCTGTCTCTGTCTGTCTCTGTCTGTCTCTGTCTCTCTGTCTCTCTGTCTCTCTGTCTCTGTCTCTCTGTCTCTCTGTCTCTCTGTCTCATCCTCCTCTTTGTTGTTCGGATCTGCACCATGCCAAACAAATTTGACACTTGTGAAATGAGAACAATGTATTATTTTGCTGTTTGTTTGTAATAAAGGTGTAGGTGTTTCAGGTATAACTGGATTTTTAAAATATATATATTTTTATGTCGCTAAGCTTTTTAGAAGTTTAGTATTATGAAAATCACAACCCATGCCTGAGAGGTGGCACCAAGCTTCTGAGATGAAATATTGCAGACAGAGTTGATCTTGGGCTGTTCTATCCAATTGAGAGGGGAGGTTAGATCTGCTTGTCCATGCTTTGTTCTCACTCTCTTTTGATGGATGTTTGTTTGGTATCTTCTATCATTTGGTATGTTTATCTATTTTCCCAATTTCTCATCTTCTTTTTAACTGTGCTTTCATTCATTCACCGT
>NC_136261.1:128084978-128162478 GCF_964187855.1 Myxine glutinosa
TTAATTTCCTTTAAAAAAGATTTTCTCTGCAATAATTGGGCTGATTGAGATCAAATTTTCACCATATGAGGGACTCGGTCTGTAGAATATTTTAATGCTAATTATGACGTCACAGGTCACGTGGTTCGGCCGCCATATTGTTTTTCATGAAAACACGAAAACCCCTTTTTCTCTGCAACGGCTGAACAGATCGAGGCCAAACTTTGCAGGCAGAATCGCATACCCATGACAAACAAAAAAGTCACCAAGCATGACGTCATGCGTCACATGGTTTCAGAGTTATGACGTTTTTAAGCATGAACCTTTAAAACCTAGCTCCTCCCTCATTTTTGATCCAATCAAGGGGAAGCTTCACAGATCTGTTCAGCATGTCAGTCTACTAAAATGTCCTTTTGGAATTTGTGATAGGGCGCGTGGTTTGGCAGATATCGTTAATTAAACGAAAATATTAAAAAAATGGATATCTCTTGTTTATTCTAGAGTTCTCCTCAAGCCGCACCGCGTGCCCTCAGCCTCGTCTCGCGAACGTCAACAGCGCGACACAGCGCTCGCTTTCCGGAGGGGCGGAGCCAAGCCTAGCAACATATATATATTGGGCTGATTGAGATCAAATTCATGAACCGATCAATGATCGATCAATGACGCATCGATCATTGATCGTGAACCGGAAAATATAATAAATTACTGATATTTAGCGACTCGAAAGGTTCTTTATCAACAACTTATTTTCTCGTGCTCTGCTGACCTGTCTGCAAGGTGTATAAATCGAAGTCCCGAGTGCGAATCACAGGTGAGCCCGTCCTGAGGTAATTAGCGATTGGGAACGATTCAGAACCTGTGGATAAATAACCCTTGGTAATTTTCCCAACAGTTTTCCGGACGACAGACTGCCGGTAGGGGACATGTATTGCAGCGCAATACTCAGAATAAAAAAACCACCTTTTAGAGGCTATTTTTCCCCACAGAGCAGGGGTTGGCCTTTTTCGGGCACCGTCGTCCCCTTTTTGAAGCAATGTTTTATGGCCGGATGCCCTTCCTGCCGCCAACCTTGTTGGTCGCCTTTTGCGACACACAGGGAATTACCAGTGAACTGGTACTCAATTTGCCGACCTCGGAAGGATGGCAGGCTGAGTGAACCCCCCTGGCGTTAATTCAGCGATCGACCGGGATTTGAACCCAGGATCCTAGGATCCCAAGCCGGCACCCTAACCGCTAAGCCAACAACACCTAAGCCAACACTCAAAATGCTTGTTCCATATAAGTTCAATGTCACATGGGCTGCACCTATTTGCTGATTGCACCACATGTGGCCTGCTGGACACCCTCTCCCATCCTTGCCCCTTTCGAGTGATGCTATTGCCTTGATCCAAGCTATTCGAGGCAGCGTTGTCGATTTATTTTGGATGCTCGTATGTAATGTCCACGACCATTGCGCTTTCATTGTAACGTTGTTGTGTAGTAACATGGTCGTTTTCGTGAGATGTTTGGCATCTCATGACTGCATTTTAGTCGAGCTTCCCTTTCATGACTGAGACGTCAATGAAGATACATTTACAGTAATCTTTGTCACCCTAACCCAAATAGTAAAAGTGACTGGCTCACTTTTTAATTGTTTTGATTAATTTATTGTTTCACTCCATTCAAGACGACCCTCATTTGATTAAAACGGGTATAGTGCATAATGTTCAGTTTATAGCTATCTTACATCGTCTTACGTAGGTGAACCACTGAGAGGTGAGTATGGAAAGCTACTCTGACAAGATGTAATTGGTGTGGTGCCCTTGACAGAGATGTCAAAGCCAGTATGGCACAGACGTGACCTCACAGCATGATATGCTTGCAGCACAGGGAGATCATTGGCTCACAGAGGTTGCTGTAAATTTAATCTTCTGAGTATTATAGCTTTCTCTGGAGGCCACTTCCGCACCGACTTGGGTTTTGTGTAGTGCGAGTAGAAGTAGATGGTGGTTACTTGTTTACATTTTTATTTTCGTGCCAGTTTTCTCTTTGGTTGGATGGACGTGTTTGAACTGTGCTTGTAGAGTGATCAGGTTTCACTCTTATGGGCTTGTTTTTCATCCTTTGTGTCGGTTTTTGGTTCGTGCTATCTCGTTGCATCTCTCACTACATAACATTCGTCCTTTGTTGTTGTTGCCGGTACCACGGACAAATAATACAATCCTGTCTGAAGCTGCGCGTAGCAAGTTGCCTAGTCTGGTTGGACTTTCCTTGCACCAGATTGCACTGCTTGCTCTACCATGGTGTGGTTGTTGTCCAGGCAGCAACCCGTCCGTACACGATAGACAAACTTGCCGTCACAGATGGTTCATATGTCGTATGTGATTGGCAGTCTAACTTGCGGCCTCTCCCTCTCCTGTTCATCACCCTCCTCCCTTCTACAGGCAATAAGGCTCCTGGAAATCTGTAGTATTGTGGTTAGCCATTGCCAATTTTGTATTTGTATACAAGCTCTAAATATCATGGCTGGAGCTGCAACATGCATTGTCATCATCATGGTCATCCACCATGCTCTAGGTCTCGAGTCTAGACGGAGCGTCAGTTCTGCTGAAACAGTCTCTTGGCTCGGGTTACAATCCTGGATGGGTCACCGGTCCGACGCAGGACACTCGACTGAGTCTGTAGGCATTCGTAGTTTGTTCATGGTGCCGGCAATAGCTCACCGACTATTTGCGAAGGACACCGTGGGATCTTTAATGTCCACTAATTACTGATGGCAGACGGGAAGCTTGTTTAACTTCCATCTGAGGGATGGTGCACACATCGATGCCTCACCCTGGCCTACAAAACACCAGAGTGGCAGTTTATAGCTGCTTGCATCATCAGGCTAGGTAGCTCAGAAGCGAGTGTGCATTTCTCTTGGCCATCCTACCAGCCTTGTTATGTGCAGACATACGTTATTGAATGATAGACAACTTGATTTCAGGCAAACCTAACATGTGGTGCACTGTAGGTGCTGGTGATGCTATTTTGTGATGTCTGTTTTCTTTTCCCAGCCAATGGAGCAATTTTGGGAGGAATATTCCCCCTTACCCTCGAGGGATGAGAACCTATGGGTCTCCTTCTTGCTGTGTCATCTAAATCGGGGGTTCTTAACCTATTGCACCTCAAGGCCCACTCACTGAACATCGTTATATGAAATAAGAAATAACTTAAAAAAACAGGGTGCTCTGAACATAGTTATATGTAGCTGTCTGCTCCAATGAATTAAATATATAATAACAATAATAATAATAACAACTTCATTTTTGTCCTAAAGACATTTAAGTCTTAAATGTAGAGTGCTGCTCAGTTCAGTGGGATATTTGTGCTTGCTTCTGAGAACCAATCAGATCAAACCGTGGTGGGATGGGTGAGAGGATGACTCACAGAGTAGCATTCATTATGCTATAGGATTCATGGATATAGAAAGTGCTTGGCTGCAGTTATTTTGTCCAAAGGCTGTGTGCGCTACCAAATATGAAGTCTCGGGTGTCAATAATTTGGTCAATGCCATTTCTTTTTATTTTCTGATTTAAAAGGATATATTATGTTCTGAATCAAAAACAAAGATTCTTTAATATTAACAGTGAAATAAAGAATTGTGGAGACCAAATGTCATTTTCAACTTATTTTTGGAGAAAATTGTGAATTATTTGAAAAAAGTGCAAGGGTGCCAATATTTTTGGCCACAACTGTGTGTGTGTGTGTGTGTGTGTGTGTGTGTGTGTGTGTGTGTGTGTGTGTGTGTGTGTGTATGTGTATGTATATATATGTATATATATACATATATATATATATATATATATATATGTATATATATACATATATATATATATATATATATATATATATATATATATATATATATATATATTGTTACAGACGCGGTGGTGGATGTTGGTTCACCGAGCGGTTTGGTATGACCGCGCCTGCACGTTTACCCGATTATACTCGAACGTTGCCGAGTCGCGCTACGCTGAATCAATGAAGGAAAAGGACACAACGGCTGGGACTAAAATGACACGACACCAAGGGTTCAGTTCTCAAGACCTCCGGAGGAGGTTATATTAGGGCGGAAGGTTAGATTACAGGAATGAGAGGGACAGCATAGAAAGACAGGCACTTAGACACACTTATCTTATTCCCTGACAGACGACAGATAAACAGGACAAAACTGACTCACACGGGGATTGATGGCAAGGAAAGGCAGAATCGATGGCTCCAGGTGCACCTGGGCTCAGGGCAGGATCGACCCGGTCCGGTCTAGAGATGCGGGGAGGTCGCAGCGCTCGGATGTGGTGATTGTCTTCTCAAGCTGGGGGCGCATCTCACGTCACATCCGGTAAGTCGCCGCGTATATCCGGCGGGGAGTGACACGCCCTCGGCTCGTTAGCTCCGCCCCAGATGGAATCGGCCCGTTGCTTCTCATTGGGTGCGTGCGGGGGGGGTTACCGGCTCCGCCCTTGACGAGGGGCCGACAGGCAGCCCCTTCTTGGTAACCCCGTCGGCGCACATGGGTAATGGCGGCTAACCGAGCCGGAGTGAGGACGCACACTCCCCGCACGCCGCGCCGCGCCCCTCTGTTGTTGTAGTTGTTGTTGTAGTTGTTGTAGTTGTTGTTGTTGTTGTTGTTTGGGGAAGAAGATGGGAGGAGGTATGGGAAGGTCCTAAACTCACTACTGGTGCCATATAATCACATTCTGGTGCAACGAAGAGTCAGAATTAATGGAAACGAGTCCTTAACTGACATAGACTAAGAATAACTAGCAAGATGTCCGAAAGTTGTCTACGTGAGATGCGGTGGACCTGGGCACGACATTTAATGGGGGAAAAAGGGGAAGGTCGGTTCTACAGAGTGTTATTTACAGGCAATGGGACTAGGGAATGGGGGATTGGGGATAGTTGGGGAGTATTGGGGAAATAGGGGAATATTTACAAGCGGATATGGAGGCCAAATGCCATATTCGCAACATTGCACCCTTCTCTACCCTTGGGGCGTCCCGACCTGATAAATTTTTACCTACTTTAGTGTGGCACGCAGATGTAGTTCCCTCTACTATTAACTCTACCCTGAGTGCGACAGTTTTACAGATATTCACAAATGAGTAAATATGTCCCTCTGCGACGTTGCACCCTTCTCCTCACAGAAACACACCCACAGGATAACCGAATCCGGAAAGAATTCGCAAACTAAACATACAGCCGGTAGGGAGCATTATTTACACGACTACGCTGCTATTTACACTACGATCCAGGACCTGTTTCTGGAGGAACACATGCAGATGTTATGCATAGAGAGAGCACGCATGCCAGCATCGATACACCAACCCACGAGTGCTCTGTGGCCTACGGCCTTTAATAATGTGCAGAGCACCCCTTCCCAGCACCAAAAGCACCACCCCAGCACCAATCGGTGCAGTCACCATTGTTCAATGAATAAAAATAACTTCAACAACCCCTAACCCTGCAGGTGTCTCTTGCTCTTCGTGTGGTGCACGTGGCCTTCTGGCTTCTTTCAAAAAAATGAAGAAAGGCGCCAACCGCGTCCATTTCCTTATTGTGGCCGTCAGGGTGCCAACTATTAGTGGTTCACCTGTTTGGCATAGGTGCCACGTTGACCCATAGGTCCTTCCACGGGTGGTGCTTGGCCGCAAAAGAACTGCGGTCCATTGTGGGTGGCCACAAACATTGCGGTCCATATGGTGTATCGATCCAAGCAGCAAGCAGCGAAAGTGCAGGCCCACAACTGCGGAGCCAGCACCTCTCTCTCCTCTCTCTCTGCCCCAAAGCCAGATCCTCGGAGGTGGGAGACAAAAGAAGCAGACAAGTGAGTAAGGTGGTAAGGGCGCAAAAGTGCACGCAATGCAAGGTAATGCACACTGGGGACACATGGGAACCAGGTGAGACAGGTACGTTCCTATCGTACGCCCCCCCCCCACCAGGTAACCTACATGGCCCCTCCCTTACCCCTTACTGCATCCACAAAACACAACACTACCCATAAACAGCTATTTTACAAATCAACAAACATCCCTACTGTCTTCCCCGTTCCTCCCATATACCAAATTCGTCTTCTCTCCCTCCTAACCAATCAAATTTGCCATTTTCAACTCTCATCAAAATTTGCCATCTCCAATTCATCATCAGTCCCTCCTAGGGAGGGAGAGATGGAATCACCCCAATGTCTCATCCACGTCGTGATGCGTCTCACAAATCCAACAGCAATCTCATTTCCTGCAACAAAACAAAGAAAACACAGGTGTGGAGTCATCATCATCACCACAGGTAAGTGGCTGCGTATGGTGCGACAGGTTCATCAATCCTAACTATTTCCTAAATGACTTTACAACTTTACACTACCCGGGGTCTTTCTCCGGCCAAACCATTGGCCCTCTTACACTATGGGTTCTAAAAACCAATTCCCATTGGCCAAACTGTGGTGCTTTTCAATTTGGGGTCTCACTCCCCCGATTCATCTCTCGGTGCCCTCGCACAATTTCTGGGCTGTGGCGTGTACCTCTCCCAGCGGGTCTACCCACCTGCACACCTCCACCACTGCAGTTGCCTCCGAGCTTACCTGCTCCTTACCCTAACCTAACTACCTGGGGAAGGCCCTCTGGCACTCTCCCCACTCGGTGCCCTCTCTGGCACTGGGCTGCCCGATCCACACCCGGGATCCTCAGGCACCCACTCACAACTCTACCGGCTCCCAGAGCCCACCTGCGGCCTCACCTGGCCGACATCCTCACAGTGGTGGAGTGCCCAACCAACTACACACACTAACAGGCTACACGCCCAGCCATTTCCACAACACGAATGCACCCATCCACAACACCATTCTGTCACCCGCACCACAGATGCCAATATCCAACCACAATTTACCTGTACCCTCTACCTAACACTTACACTACCCGCCCCGGGTACTCGTGAAAGGGGTCCACTCTTCCCCCATCCACACCTTCGCACCATGCACACCACTCCGTACCACTTACTCCAACTCTCTCCACACACCTGTACTTGCACACCTGTGCTCTCACACCTGGTGCCACCTGCACCCTTCTCTCCCCAAGCGCATTCGCGCTGATCCACAACACTCATTACTCACACACTGTTCCACACACCTGTCCAGTTGCACACCTGTGCAATCACACCTGTTCCATCCTCACACACACAGCATCATCTCAGCTAACTACTCCCTTCTGAAACTTGCGCTTCCCAGTCGTCCCTTTAAACTATTGCGCTCCCTCGTCATTATCATCCATACTAATCTACCTGCGTCCCCACTACAGGTATCAGTCACTAACTAATCTTAACGTCACCTAATGTCATCTTCTAGGGCCCTATCAATATAACCTAACCCACCCGGGCTAGTTTTCACTGCCATACACCCCATAAACTATTGCTCCTTTGCCCCACTATGGGAAGGGTGGCAGGGATGCCACCCTTACCCACCGGGCCCATCGCTCACTACCAATTTTGCACATCAAATTTCAACAAATTAAAAATTTGCCAATCACTGCCCATCATCTGCCAATCACTACTGCCAATCCCTTGCCAATCATCAAATTTGGTTTTTCTCTAATTTCGGGGCCAAAACACTAACCTCATCACCCAGTCTACTCACTAATGCCTCTCGGTGCGCCAATTCCCGTCCAAAGCCCGGCTTCGTAAAGCCAAGCCATGAATGCGGGTTGTTCTGCGCCAGCGGCTGGATGCGTCCGGCACTCGGTGCAGGGACGGGGGCTTACCCGGGCCGAGATCCCACGCACCATCTCGGCGTGGAGCCATCCAATGTCCCGATCTCGACCTGCCGGACTGCCTCAACAAAAAGTGGTCGCCATGACGACCCTTTCTATCGGGCTGCCCGCTCCGCCTAGTGGAGCACGGACGCGGCCGTTCAAAGCGAGGCCCAGCACGCACCGAGGGCCCGATTCGGCTATAAGTCGTTCTAAACTCTACCCCGTCTAACGTCGATGCTTCACCTGGACGCTTACACCCCGCAGCCCGTTCCTTGCTCACACATCCAGCCGTGCCCATGCTCCTCGTACCTTTCCTTACACACCCAGGTACACCCATTCCACTCACAGCCTTGGTCACACACCTGACCACCGAACACTTTGGCACACATTCGTTGCTCGCACACCTCACCAATACACCGCTTCGCGCCCCCTCCTCGGTCACCTCCTCTGTGACAATCACAGGTGTGCCCTCATTCGCACACCCAACCACGTGCCTCACCACCAACTCCAGCGTGCATTCCCACTCACGCTCTACCATTCCAGGTGTGCATCCTTCCATCCCAGGTGTACATCCTCGCTCACCTGTCACAACCAACTCACTCTCCTTGTCACTCTCAATACTCTCACCTCCATTCTTGACAGCGCACTCACCCTTACTCTTGACAGCGCACTCTTTCCTCGTGCACCTGTCCGTCACACACCTTTCTCGCGCACACTCTCCCGTTACACCCTCTGTAACACTCACCACAGGTGGACACTCTTCCTTACTTCTGACAGCGCACTCTTTCCTCATGCACCTGTCCGTCACACACCTTTCTCGCGCACACTCCTGCGCACACTCTCCGGTCACACCCTCTGTAACACTTACCACACCGCGCTTCCATGTGCTCCCTCGCACACGCGCTACGACCGACTCACTCTCGCCAGCACACTCACTCCTTGGCGTGCACTTTTTCCTCACACACCCCAGAGTCGGACTTTCTCGCACACCTCCTTTTTCGCACACCAGACCTGTCGCACACTTCACCAACGGCCTCTCACGAACACCCGGGTCCATCTCGACCCCCAAGCTTCTTAAATCCCCTGGCGCATCATACGCACGACCATATTGGTCACCACTTACACCGGGTCCTCTTCCTCTTCGCTTCTCCTCCATCACCTGCGAATCCCTCATCCGGTCAATGAGCACATCATCACGATCCAAACACAGACTTCGGACCAATTCTTTTATCTCCTCTTTTATCTCTTTCTTATCCCCTCTCCGTCGCTTCTTAATTTCGCTCATCCCTTCTTCCACTTCTTCTAATTTCTGCTTCACCTCTTTTATTCCCCGGTACGTCTCCTCAAGCTCGTCCTCCAAGGCTACCTTGACCGTTTCCATGTGCGTCCTCACCTGCCGGTCCTTCGTCTTCATTACCTCTGTCACCTCGTCCAACCTCGTTGTCAGTCCCTCACGTACCATCTGACATTCCCTCTTCGTCGCTACCAAGTCATTTTTTAGGTCATTTTGTGTCGCTTTTAAACCTCCTAATACCGCAGTGTTCCTTTGAACCTGCTCCACTAACTCCGTCTGTCCCACCGTCAGCTGCTCCACCTCCTGCGTCAGGTCCTCTCTGCCCCCTTGTAACTTTACAGTCCCCTTTCTCACCTCCTTCTCCATGTGCTCCTTACAGTGCCTCACCTCCTCGCGCACTCCTCCGACCTCCTCACTCACTCCTCTTCTGATCGCCTCTCCCATCACTTGCATCTCCTGCCCAGATGCCACCCTCATCTGCTCCATTTCCTCCCTATGAGCATCCAGTTTGGTTTCTACCCCCATTCTGACCCCCTCTATCTGCTGCCCCATTTGTTTAACTTCCCTTTCCGCTTGGTCCCTCATGTCCCTCAATTTGCCTTCCATACTGTTTTCTAACCCCTCTCACCCATTTTTCACTCCCTCTATCTGATTCTCCTGGGCAGCCATTCTATTTTCTACCCCCTCTAACCCCTTTTGCATCCCTTCCATTTGATTCTCTTGAGCGGCCATTCTGTTTTCTACCCCCATTAACCCATTTCTCACCTCTTTTATCCCATTGTCTAACCCCTCAAAATTTTTGTCTACCTTCTCACCAGTACCCCTCGCTTCGTCCCTCATTACCCCCATTTGGTTCTCCAATCGCTCACTATCAGCCCTCATTTGCTCACTCTGAGCATCCATCCGGCTCCCCAAACCTCCAATTTGGTCTCCCATTTGTTCCATAAAGGCCCTCATTTGCAGGAGGAAAAGGTTCGAATCCACCAGGGGCGCTGCCACGGTCGCGGGCGCGGTCGCCGTGACCAGCGAGGCGCCATTTTGTGCGTCTGCTACCCTCGCTGCTTCGCTCTCCTCACGTCCCTCAATTTGGTCCTGGACCGACCCTGCCTCACTCTCCCCTACCGGACCCCAGCTGTCTTGATCCGCCATAGCGCGACCTTCAAAATTCGGGTTTTTATTTTCGTAAAACAAATTCAAATTTCGCCGTTATAATTTCGAGCGGGAAACGCGCTCCGGGTCGAATTCTACCTCCCCTACACCAATTGCTACCCTAGTGGTACAATTGGTGTTCCAAAATTTGGGCCTAATAAATTTAGTCCCGGGTCCGAATTCCACTCCTCGACACCAATTGTTACAGACGCGGTGGTGGATGTTGGTTCACCGAGCGGTTTGGTATGACCGCGCCTGCACGTTTACCCGATTATACTCGAACGTTGCCGAGTCGCGCTACGCTGAATCAATGAAGGAAAAGGACACAACGGCTGGGACTAAAATGACACGACACCAAGGGTTCAGTTCTCAAGACCTCCGGAGGAGGTTATATTAGGGCGGAAGGTTAGATTACAGGAATGAGAGGGACAGCATAGAAAGACAGGCACTTAGACACACTTATCTTATTCCCTGACAGACGACAGATAAACAGGACAAAACTGACTCACACGGGGATTGATGGCAAGGAAAGGCAGAATCGATGGCTCCAGGTGCACCTGGGCTCAGCGCAGGATCGACCCGGTCCGGTCTAGAGATGCGGGGAGGTCGCAGCGCTCGGATGTGGTGATTGTCTTCTCAAGCTGGGGGCGCATCTCACGTCACATCCGGTAAGTCGCCGCGTATATCCGGCGGGGAGTGACACGCCCTCGGCTCGTTAGCTCCGCCCCAGATGGAATCGGCCCGTTGCTTCTCATTGGGTGCGTGCGGGGGGGTTACCGGCTCCGCCCTTGACGAGGGGCCGACAGGCAGCCCCTTCTTGGTAACCCCGTCGGCGCACATGGGTAATGGCGACTAACCGAGCCGGAGTGAGGACGCACACTCCCCGCACGCCGCGCCGCGCCCCTCTGTTGTTGTAGTTGTTGTTGTAGTTGTTGTAGTTGTAGTTGTTGTTGTTGTTGTTGTTTGGGGAAGAAGATGGGAGGAGGTATGGGAAGGTCCTAAACTCACTACTGGTGCCATATAATCACATTCTGGTGCAACGAAGAGTCAGAATTAATGGAAACGAGTCCTTAACTGACATAGACTAAGAATAACTAGCAAGATGTCCGAAAGTTGTCTACGTGAGATGCGGTGGACCTGGGCACGACATTTAATGGGGGAAAAAGGGGAAGGTCGGTTCTACAGAGTGTTATTTACAGGCAATGGGACTAGGGAATGGGGGATTGGGGATAGTTGGGGAGTATTGGGGAAATAGGGGAATATTTACAAGCGGATATGGAGGCCAAATGCCATATTCGCAACAATATATATATATATATATATATATATATATATATATATATATATATATATATATATATATATATATATATATATACATATATATATATATACAGTATATATATATATATATATATATATATATATATACAGTATATATATATACACATCATATATATATCATATATATATATCATATATATATATATATTAGGGTGGTCCTTATTCCTCAACATTCGGATTTTCTAAGCTCCAACCCCCGGGATTCATTGGAATAGTCGAGAAAACTCTCCTGGTGAACTTTTTTTTCCAATCGGACAACATTTACCCCTCCCTCATCGACCTTGAAGTTTCACCCTGAGGAATAAAAACAACAATCCTTGAAAAAAATTTTTTGTGCCATTTATTCCCAAAATGTTAGCTTATAACACACAACATACAGTATTTTATAAATGGTTACCTCATTACACAGTTAAATGTATTAAACTATAACAAAAATCTTAAGCAAAATGTCCCACAAGGCTCCTAGGCCCGTCCGACTTAGTGCTCCTGCTCCTGCTGGGCCGCCACACCAGCAGCCACGGTCTTCTTTCTGGAGTCCGGGAACTCCGCGTGATGACGAGAGACAACTTGGAGGAGAAATTGCAGTTGCTCATCATCCTGAGTTAGCATTCGGTTGTATTGCTGGATGAGGGCAACAGTCGCCTGTACGCGAAAGCCTGGACACTGGCTCCGGAGGCCGCAGCTGCCCCTCGACACGACCTGCAACTGCTGAAGGATTTGACGACCTACATGGACGTCAACCGGGACGTGGGCAAGGCAGCTCTGACCAAGCTGCAAGGGCACCTGTGGTACCTCTCGGAGGAGCTTGTCGCTCTGGCGCTCTTTGACCCCCTGGTCACGGTGGAGGAGAAGAGGCAAATACTCACCTCACTTCACACTACGGTGGGAGATGAATCTCCAGCGAAGCGCCCAAAGCTGCCCAGCCAAGACGTCTCAGGACTCCAACTGCAAGACATGGCATCAACCAACACGCGATGGTTCTTCCAGAAGCTGCGCCTGGAAGACGGCTTCCTCGACACCGATCCCGCGACCTGGCTGCAGCGGGAAGACTTCCGGACAGCGGCGGCCTTCGTGCAGGGGATAGCAGTCATCAACGACAACGCGGAGCGAGGAGTTGCCCTCATCCAGGAATACAACCGAATGCTAACTCAGGCTGATGAGCAACTGCAATTTCTCCTCCAAGTTGTCTCTCGTCATCGCGCGGAGTTCCCGGACTCCAGAAAGAAGACCGTGGCTGCTGGTGTGGCGGCCCAGCAGGAGCAGGAGCACTAAGTCGGACGGGCCTAGGAGCCTTGTGGGACATTTTGCTTAAGATTTTTGTTATAGTTTAATACATTTAACTGTGTAATGAGGTAACCATTTATAAAATACTGTATGTTGTGTGTTATAAGCTAACATTTTGGGAATAAATGGCACAAATTTTTTTTTTCAAGAATTGTTGTTTTTATTCCTCAGGGTGAAACTTCAAGGTCGATGAGGGAGGGGTAAATGTTGTCCGATTGGAAAAAAAAGTTCACCAGGAGAGTTTTCTCGACTATTCCAATGAATCCCGGGGGTTGGAGCTTAGAAAATCCGAATGTTGAGGAATAAGGATCACCCTAAATTATATATGTATGTATGTATGTATGTATTACATGTATTAAATTGATAAAGTTCAGTTTTCCTGATATCTTGTTTGCATTATGCCCCCAATGTTTTAATGTAGCTCAGGTTTGCTCAATGGAGATGCCTGCAAATAATGGCAGTGTAGCTTACCTTGTCTTCTTTCTAACTCGTTATGTTTTTGGAACACTCATTGTCACAAGCATTTGCATTGTTTTCTCCGTTACTGAAGGTGGACGGAGGTTATGTTTTCACCCCCGTCTGTCTGTGAGCAAGCAATCTCAAAAGGTTATGGACAGATTCAGACTAAACTTGGTGGTCAGGTTGGGTGTGTGACAGGAATTAATGGATTAGATGTTGGTGAAGATCCAGATCCAGACACTAGAATTTTCAATGATTCTCCACCATTGAGAGATGGGGCCAAAAACGATAAAAGTATGATATTTCAAAACGTTGTGAATGGATTCTGACGAAATTTGGTGGATGAGTTGGGTCGGTGACAAGAACAAGACGATTAGGTTTTGGTGACGATCCGGATGCAGATGCGTACTATTAGTGGGAGACAAAACAGACACTGTTCAGCCTGGAAGAGATGCACGCCATACCTATCAAGGAGGGTAAGGGGTAGGCAGTGAAGGTGGGAGTGGATTTTTTTTGTGCCAATGATCTGACCCTGGATACTACCAACACATGTGCAAAATTTGGTGGAGACCGGGCCAGCCATGTTTTATTTATTTATTCCCCCCATCTCCATGATTTTCAGACGTACGCATACGCATACATGCAGAGAATTACCTTGTTTAACATAGTAGAATTCTTCTTTTTTTGCCTCAAGATCCTTTCCTTGCAAGAATCTGTGGCCAATATCATTTTGCTACGTTATGAACTAGCTTTGTTAATTTTTACATGTAACGTGTCGCAGGTCTACAAGAGCTTCGCGTTGGTGTTGTGGTTCTTGTAGGGTGTCGATTTTTGAAATTTGCACGCATTGGTCGACCACCTGCCGGACTGCACCCGCATCTGTTGCTTGACCCCACCCACCATATCACTGAGGCAAAATGATATTGCCGCCATTTGGGTTTTCTGGTGGGCCTAACACCGGCCTATAGCCTCTGCTGATTTATACACTGCCCATGTTTTTGGCATCAGATTTCCATTGGCTTTGTTTGGGTTGAGTGTTATTCATGATGAAGGACCTGAAAAATCGAATCATATGTTGAATAATAGTAAGGTTGAATCAAGCCTATCAAACTACATGGTACTTAAGCATTAACGTCATGCAAGTTACGAAAAAAAAAAAAAAAAAACGTTACGTAATTTTTGAACGCCCCCATATTGGGGATAAGCAATCGGTGACTGTGTGACAAATCAGCTCGTTCTGATATAACCGTGGGGATGGTGACATGGATAAGAGGTGTCGAGTTAATCTTTTAATAGCGGATTGGTTAATCTTTTAAAACTGTATTTTCCCAATAGCGCTGTTCATCTTCTAAGGATGCTTAAAATACGCGTTTCTCAATCGACCGGATTTTGTCGCAGGTTGTGACCGCAGTGTGGTCGTTCTTGTTTTTACCAAGGATGAAAAGTATTCTGATTTTGAATGCTGTTATTTTGCTATATGTCATTGACATGGAACCACCAGCAAGGTGGTGACAGGAACAAATGTGATTTTACTGGGTTCAGGCCAGATTCCAGCCCAGCAAGATGGATTAGGTATTCGTAGCCATGCAAGCCTGGGCTTGGTAATACTAAAAAAACAGAGCTAACATGGCTGTAACTTGCTACTGGTACCCCTCTCCCCTAATCCCCCCCCCCCCCCCCCACTTTGTCTGAGTTGCAGATGCTTATTCACATTACTCTATGTATGAAAGCAGTATAACTACCACCTATTTAATGAATACGATGACATTACCTATTGCTTTTAAAGTATATTTATGACCCTCTTCATGGGGTCTCACATTCTAGTTCTGTATTTGATTTAAACTAAAATTCATTAAAACAGGTAATTTAATTAGTATTTTCTCAAGGATTTAAACAACATTGAATAAAAATTCCCTGTTTAAGGCCATATTCCCTGCTAGAGCAGGGGTTAGCCTTGCGGGCCCCATGGCAATCGTCATGGTTTCCTTTTTGAGGCAATGTTTTTATGGCCGGATGCCCTTCCTGACGCCAACCCTTTAGTCGCCTCTTATGACACGCAGGGATACGGTGTACCTATTCTAAACCGGGGAACACACCGGCACATTCATCTCAGCAAGGTGGTACTCAATTTGCCGACCTCGGAAGGATGACAGGCTGAGTCAACCCCCCTGGCGTTAATTCAACAATCGACTGGGATTCAAATTCAGGGTCCTAGGATCCCAAGCCAGCACCCTAACCACTAACCCAACACCAGGCTATTAAACAGTTTTGAACAACATTGAATACATTTAAAAAATAAATTTCCAGCCATGGCATCAGATCAAAAACGTATTCCTCTACAACCTTTCCTCATGACACACGAGTGACTTCCGCAACATTTTTGGCAAACTTGGGAGCTTTGTTCTACAGAGCTTATTGCATGACTCATCATTCTTCTTTTTGTAACCATAAAAGAACAAAACTTGAATCCATTGTCCAACTGTCTGGTCGCAGTTGACCATTTCCCATATGTCTGGTCACCGTTGACCATCATCCATCTGGTCGCCGTCTATCGTACATCCATATCATGATGATTGCCATCTATTTGCTGTTGACATTTAAAACAAAAATCTATGGATACTCATGTAACTTTACAGAAACCTTTATCAATGGTCATCCTTGTTGTGATTGTTCAAGCAGTCCCTTATCTAGCATTGTGATGGTTCTCAATGGGCTTAAAAGGCCACAAAGTTTGTCCATTTGGCTAGAATTAATACCCGCTTCCTCCGAAGATAGAAGACTTGTTTTCAGAATTGGCATCATTTCCCCAACCTCAATACCCACTCCGTCAGGCAGGGATCAGTGGTTAAACACTGGCAACTATTCTACATGTACAGGTGAATATTACAAGCCACCTCTTCACCCTCACGGGGAGGGGAGCGGACAGAGGGAGAGGAGTGACATTTTGTGTCCTTGACCTGACCATGGGTATCCTGAGCATGCATGCATTAGATTTGATGGAGATCAGGCCAACCCATTTATGGTTCTTTTCAAGATACATATATACATATATACATATATATATACATACATACATACATACATACATACATACATACATACATACATGTACATAGTGAATCATGTGAAAACAGGATATATTGTAACACATAATTATTGTTGTTGCTGTGGTTGTTATCTCCATATGTTATCACCCAAGGTGGATGGAGGTATTGTCTTCACCCTTGTCTGTTTTGTCTGTCTGAAGCAGGATATCTCAAAAAGTTATTAATTGAAATGGACAGAACTTTATGGACAGGTTGTGGGTGTGACAAAGACAAAGTGATTTAGTTCAGGTGAAGATCCCGATACTAGAATTTTTAATAGTGGTTCTTCACCATTGAGAGAGAGATGGGACCAAAAATTATTTAAAGCATTATATTTCAAAAAGCTGTGGACGAGTTGTGACAAAACTGTGTGGGATGAGTTGGTTAGGAGACAACAATTGTGGATTCGATTTTGGTTCTGGTTCGGATGCAGATCCGACCTATTGTGGGATACAAAACGTAAACTGTTCAAGCTGGTGGAGGTATGCTCTCTTCCGAGTGCCATTCTAGTTGCTTATGTGTTCCTCCAGTGTTCTTTTATATATTTTTTATATTACTTAGAGAAGTACGTATGACATTCTGTGTGCTCTTTCCATGTCCTAAATATAGGGTTCCTGCTGTCATAGAATAATATATGTTACCGTTTATAAAACCGCTGAATTAAGCTCCAATTCTCGCTTCTTCTTCATTCCGGAAAGACGGGCTTTTTAAACGGGAATATTTATGATTAAATGGACACAAATTGTGTTCCAAGCAAATTGATTATTATTAGCTTTCCAACCAAGGAAATCGATTTTTCCCTTTTTGTGTCCAACGGTGCCATTTTTATTATTATACGACAGGAAGAACTGCTACATTAAAGCTCGAGATCCTGCTTCTTCTTCTCATGATGGATGTGTCTCCTATTTGTAATAGCAACACCCGTTCCCTCGATTAGTGGAAAAAGGTGTCGATATCCACTCTGTCCAGAAGGGGTCAGTGGTTAAAATAAAGTAAAAATAATACTCTGTGTTAAAATACTCTGTGTACTAGTGAAAATCACAAGCCTCTCCATTCTCGTGGTGGATTGGGAGGGTGGGGGGGGGGGGGGGGGGGGGGTTAGCAGGGGGCATTTTGTGCCTCTTACCCGACTCAACTTCATTTCTGGAACATTGAAAATACATCAAGAATGCCTTAAGCTGCAGAAACCATGGAGTGATTTTTCTCAGGTACTGTGAGCTGTGATTTATCGTCAACCGTAACTTCATTTGCTTAAACTGCCAAGGAATTTCTTCTGCAATAATGGCAATAAAAGCATTTTGGTCTCATCGTAATTAGACTCCCGTTTAAGCACTTCCCTCCAGGATGCAGAGGTCACAATTGGAACTAGAACGGCACTCGGTGGAGCGCATGCCTCCACCAGGTGAACGGTTTACGTTTTGTATCCCACTGATAGGTCAGATCTGGATCTGACATGAACCAAAATATATATATATACAGTATACACACACACACACACACACACACACACACACACACACACACACACACACACACACACACACACACACACACTGAATCGAGGCTCGTGAAAGAGCTGACATTTACTTCACAAACAAATCAACCAGACAAACAAAATATATAAAAAGAGGGAGCGGAAGACAAGAGAAGGGGAAGCACAAAAACACTTGAGAGCACACAACATTTAAGAGCAGGGAGATGTGTGGGAGGGAGAGGGCTTGGGGGGAGGAGGCGTGGGAAGGGGGGTGGGGGGTGGGAGAAGTATAAAACACAAGGACACCAAGGACTTCCAGGACAGAAGTTGGTATTTCAAAAAAGGGGAATTGGGGTGAAATTAGCGGGGGTAGAAAAGATCAAGGTTTTGGATGGGGGGAGATAAGAGATGGTGGTGAACAGCTGTTTTAAAGACCTGGAGGGAGGAGTGGGATTGAAGAGAGTGAGGGAGTTTGTTCCAGAGGCGGGAGAAAAGAGGAATGAAGGAGTGAAGGTGAGCAGAGAGTCTTGATTTTGGCAGTTTAACCATAAGAGGGTTGCAGGCAGATCTTGTGCGACCTGTAGGAATATTTGCGGGACAGAGCCCAGAGAGAGCTGGGGGGGGGGGCAAGGCCAGAGAGGAGTCGGTAGAAGACAGAAAGACCACCAACCTGCTTGCGGTGAGTGAGTGAAAGGCCCTTTGAGTTAGCTTCCTTTCTTCTTGTTCTTGGCTTGTTCTTGTCATTTACCCGACTCATCCACCAAGTTTTGTCAAAAGTCATCCACAACTTTTTTTAAATATCATGCTGCATATTGTTTTGGCCCTGTCACTCAATGGTGACGAATCACTTAAAAACAATTAAAGATTCGCGTATCTGGATCCGTATTCGGATCTTCACCAAAATTGAAACAATTTGGCCTTGTCGCACAACCAACATGTCCACCAGGTTTCGTCCGAATCCGGCCATAACTTTTTGAGGTATCTTGCTATATATCACTTTTAGCCCTTGGACTCAATGGTGAAGAATCACTTAAAAAATTCTCAAATCCAGATCCGGATCCGGATCTTCACCAAAATCTAATACTATAGTCTGTGTCACACACCCAACCTCTCCACCAAATTTCGTCCGAATCTGTCGACAACTTTTTGAGATATCCTGTTCACAGACAGATAAATAGACAGTGGTGAAAACATAACCTCTATGCGCCTTCGGTGGCGGAGGTAGTAATAGTTTGATTCCAATGAATCACACAGTGTAGCAGAAAGGGTCCCATTATGTTTGCAGCAGAAAGGATCATTTCTAACCTTTCTTTAAAATTCAGATATTTTATAATGCATTAAAATCATCATCTTGTCCCTTCTAATAATCTCCACATGACTTCCCCTGATTGAAAACATCCATGTGGGTGCGTCTGTGGAATGACCTGGATTGCATCTGTGATTCCCTGATGAAGGTCACTGTTGCTGTCGAGCTTTTCATGGCACATCGACGTTTTAAAGTGACTCGATTATTATTACTAGGGCATGCCCGTACTATATATATATCTAAAATTATATCCCCCCCCTCTATTTACATGAAATGGTTTGGTCCAAAGCGAACGGCTTGCGAGTACGGTGACAATCCCCCCCCTCTATTTACATGAAATGGTTTGGTCCAAAGCGAACGGCTTGCGAGTACGGTGACAACCCCCCCCCCCCCCTCTATTTACATCAAATGGTTTGGTCCAAAGCGAACGGCTTGCGAGTACGGTGACAATCCCCCCCCTCTATTTACATGAAATGGTTTGGTCCAAAGCGAACGGCTTGCGGAGTTTGGTAAAGAAATCGCCATAGCGTGCACAAACGCGCAGGAAAGCGAAAGAATCGCAAATTAGTTTTAATTAGTTTTAAAACATAGTTTAACGCCAACATAGCGGCAACATAGTTTTCCAACGTGAAATAAATGAATACGCTCTCAAATGTGCCGTCCGAGGCAGAGTCTGTTCGCCACGTTCGGCACACGTGATAGCTCGCTGCTCTCTGATTGGTTGAATCGTTTTTTGGACATAGCTCGGTAACTACTTCTCCGATTAATATGAAACCTTGAAAAGGCACATCCTCGGGTCCCCAGCAATATACCTGGCAAGTTTCAAGTATATCGGACCCGTGGTTGTCGAGAAACAGCGGTCACAGACATACAAACATACAAACATACAAACATACAAACATACAAACATACACACAGAGATTACTGGAATTATAGATAGATAAATAAAAGTGAAATGTGCATGCCATAGTACAAGTACCATTTTATACTGTTTTTGCACTCGTTCTAGTCTATAGATGGGCTGCTAATCTGGCGAAAATGAGAAGGATTAAATGTGCAAATGTGTCAACTCTTTTATTCCTCGCTTCTCCCATCTATGGAATCGCCTTCCAGAGTCTGTTCTGTCTCATTCAGTTGTCATCATGTTCATGATCATCAGTCTGTTCTGTCCTTCATGTTCATCTCACCCTCCAGCGCATGAAGCAAGCAGTGCACTGCCATCTAGTCATCCCCAATTCTGACCCATGATCTTTATTACCTCCATTAATCTTTATTAACCCAACCATCTTGCTTGCTAGTTTCAGTGTTTGCTCCTTTCCTCTGTTTCCTCTTATCCGATTTGTTTATTCCCTTGATGTTTGTCTTACGGTTAGTTCGATATTGCTCTTCCATGAGTCTTGCTCCTGGAACAAAAACGTGCTTTGTACTCGATTTGAAGATGAAGGGAAAAGGGAAATTCTGGAGAAAGGGTGGTAAGGAGATGAGTTACATTTGTATGTTTGGTACCAAATTGGAAGTTACCAGGGCAACAACTTGATCAACAACAACAACAACAACAGGGCAACAACATGATCATCAGTCTGTTCTGTCCTTCATGTTCATCTCACCCTCCAGCGCATGAAGCAAGCAGTGCACTGCCATCTAGTCATCCCCAATTCTGACCCATGATCTTTATTACCTCCATTAATCTTTATTAACCCAACCATCTTGCTTGCTAGTTTCAGTGTTTGCTCCTTTCCTCTGTTTCCTCTTATCCGATTTGTTTATTCCCTTGATGTTTGTCTTACGGTTAGTTCGATATTGCTCTTCCATGAGTCTTGCTCCTGGAACAAAAACGTGCTTTGTACTCGATTTGGAGATGAAGGGAAAAGGGAAATTCTGGAAAAGGGTGGTAAGGAGATGAGTTACATTTGTATGTTTGGTACCAAATTGGAAGTTACCAGGGCAACAACTTTGTTACCTCTGCCGCCAAAGGTGGATGGACGTTATGTTTTCACCCCTGTCTGTTTGTCTGTCTGTTTGTCTGTCTGTTTGTCTGTTTGTCTGTCTGTCTGTCTGTCTGTCTGTTTGTCTGTCTGTTTGTCTGTCTGTTTGTCTGTTTGTGAACAAGATATCTCAAAAAGTTGGTGGACGTATTCGGACGAAGTTTGGCAGAGAGGTAGCGTATGTGACAAGGACGGAATGATTAGATTTTGGTGAAGATTCGGATCCGGATACTTCAATTTTTTAAAAGTGATTCTTCACCATTGGGAGATGGGGCTAAAACCAACATATCGCAGGATATCTCAAAAAGTTATGGACGGATTTGGGCGAAACTTGGTGGACAGGTTGTGTGTGACAAGGAAGAATCTATTCAATTTTGGTGAAGATCCGGATCCGGTTCCGGCTAGTATAATTTTTACAGTGATTCTTCACCATTGGGAGATAGGGTGAAAAACGATATATAGCAGGATATCTCAAAAAGTTGTGGACGGATGATTTTGATTAAAATGTGATTCTGTATTGTGATTTTCTGGTCTACTCTGGGATACAAAACGTAAACTGTTCACCTGGCGGAGGTATGTGCACTACTGAGTGCCACTCTAGTTACCCTGCGCTCACGAAGCGAAAAGTGGGGTTAAGCAAGCGGGTGTGTACGTGTGCCGTACGTGTGCCGTGTCTGCATTTTAAAAATTCATTTTCTCGGCAACTGTTGGTCTGATTAACCTCGGCAACTGTATAATTTTTTGCTGATAATTATGACGTCATAGGTCACGTGGTACAAACGCCATCTTGGAAAAACGTTGCACCTCTATCTCCCTAAACGCTTAATGGGAAAAATTGAAACATGGCTCATTGTCAAGTATACTCCATGGGTAATAAGATGTGTTAACTCTACGATGCAGGCGTCAAAAATCCTACATAAACGCAGCCATTTGGCCTCAGAGGCCCAACGGATGTATTCGCGTTTTTTTTTTTGGTTTTTTTTTAATAGATTTTTTTTATTTTATATACTTTTTCAATCCAAGTCGATGCTCATGGATGTGTATTTGCTCAGAAAATGTGAATCATTGATCCTATTATTTTGGAAGAATCCCATACAAGTAATGAATCTTTTTTCTTCTTTTTTGCAAAAAGTTTTTTTTTTGCTCTTGGTTTTTAAACTTTTTTTCTCTAAAAATTTGAGGCTCATGGAGGAGTATTTGCTCAAAAAAAATTATTCACTAATCCTTTTTATTTAGAATGTATATGTCCACAACTGTCAAAAATCCTACACCTAAGCAGCCATTGGGCCTCGGAGGCCCCACTAATGTAATCGTGTAAAGTTTTTAAATTTTTATATTTTTGTCACTGAATTATTTGTAACCAAGTTATCGGAGCATATAATGAGGCTCATATCAAGAAAATAATGATATGACATAGAAGTACAACAACATTTATGCGAGGTCTCGAAGGCCCCAGGCCTGCATTCGTGTCGGATTTTCGGGTTATAAATGAAGAATGAAGATTTTTCCCACGAGCCTGAATGAATTTTTTATTTATTTATGTCACTGAATTTTGTGTAACAACATGAAAATCGGTGAAAATGAGGCTCATTCCCAAAAAAAATTGTACAGCATAGTTTTTGCAACAAAAAAAACCTTGTGGGCCTCCGAGGCCCAATCACTGCATCCAAGGGTTAATGATGATGTCATAGGTGCCTCCATTTTGATGTCATAATTCGACAAGTGCAAAGCTTTATCTGATCAGTATGAAAAAAAAATTCCTCTACAACTGTTAGTCCGATGCACTGAATTTTCAGAATAAGAGCAGCTCCTCTTGTATAATTTTATAAATGATAATTATGACGTCATGGATCACGTGGCACAGGCGCCATCTTGGAAAAATCGAAAAAGGTTGCACCTCTATATCTCAAACGCTACATGGAAAAAAATGAAACATGGCTCATTGTCCAGTACTCCCCTTGAATAAGATGTGTTAATGATGATGTTATCTGTACCTTAATTACGACATCATAATTCGGCAAGTACAATGCTTGATTCGATCAGTATGAATTTTTTTTCTGCAATTCTTGGTCTGATTGACACTAAATTTTCACCATAAGAGGGCCTCCTCCTTTAGAATATTTTAATGATAATCATGACGTCATCGGTCATGTGGTACAGGCGCCATCTTGGATAGACCGAAGAACGTTGCACCTCTGTATCTCCAAAACCGCTCCATGGAAAACATTGAAACGTGGCTCATTGTAAAGAACTCCGCATGTGGAATAGGTGTTAACGATGACGTACGTCATTGGTGTCTTGATTATGACATAATTTGACAGGGCAACGCTGATCAGGTCTGTCAGTTTGAAATTTATTGAGTGTGATTATGCAACAATTTTATTAGAGAATATAAATTTATGATGTAATCGCTCACGTGGTCTGGCAGCCATATTGGATGAAAGAAAAAAAATAAAAACCTTAAAAAAACAAGATTTGGCTCGCACCAGGTTGACTGCGCAGGGCAAGTATTCTATAAATACCATCTAGTTTTTAAAGTGATTCTTCACCATTGAGAGATCGAGTGAAAAGCGATTATATAATGTGATATTAAAAAAGTTATGGACGAGTTGTGGCTAAATTTGGTGGATGAGTTGGTTAGGTGACAACAACAGGTCACGTTTAGTTACATTTTGGTTCAGGTCCGAATCTAGATCTGGCCTATCAGTGGGCTACAAAATATAAACTGTTCAGCCTGGCGGAGGTATGCGGTCTACCGAATACCCTTTTAGTTTATTTTTAATTTCATTTAAAATATGTCAGAAAGAGCTCTTCCAAAGGGTTTTTGCATGCTGAAATGAACAGAAATGTTTTTTTTATTATATATATATATATGTGATTATATATAATAATCACAATTAAATTAAAGTGATGGCAATAAACATAATATATATATAATAATTTAATATTTGAGTGTTTTTACAGTTTGTGTCAGTCATGAAAGCACGTGACTGCTGCTGTTGCAGCTGTTTGTAATCCGGAACGAAATGGTGATGCCCATACTTGATAATATGCCGCTCATATTTTCAGCATGACAAAACAGTTAATTTAACCGTGGGCTACATTAAATGCAAGCATTCGTTTTCGTGGTTGGGTAAATGTTAAGTGTAATCCGAGAGCAACAGGTATGGCTCAACAACAAACTCGCGCCATCAAACACCACTGTCCCCTTCTCTGTGAAAATAAATTGTGTGAAAACACCACTGTCCTCTTCTCCGCTCACCTTCTATGAAACTTGCACCATTTGTTGCACCATAGTCAAAGTCAAGGACACAGCTACCAGAAATATATTCGTAAGACCTGGAATCATGACTGCATATTTGTAACTATGGCTGAGAAAAGAGGCTCCATGTTGTACAGGAAGTGATATCTGCACTTGTTACATATTTATAGCTGATACCAAGATGTGGCTGAAGATTCGAGTGTTCAGAGGTGCACTATTAGGTTCCTTCCAAAGGAGAATGTCAAACCAGCTACAGGAGACTCTCCACAATTTAGCGACACTGTACATATATTTCACATACTTGCTTCAATTGTGCACCGAGTTCATTCCACAATGCCTGCAAGTTGGTGGTCTTGAACATTCTGGAATTGAGCAAATTAACTACCATCGCTCAAGCAAACATATGTTGAATCACAGCTAATTTTTGACGACCGTTTGATTTCTTTCTGTGAACGTTTTCGGAGGTGTTTTTTTGGAGAAATGCTTCTTTCCTCAATCGTCATCAGAAGGGGGTGGAGGGCTGGGAGGGGGATGGGGGGCTGGGGGAGTGGGGGGCTAGGGGGAGTGGGATGGTGAAGATTCAATTAATACATCAATCTATGTACAGTCAGGGGGAAACTTCCGGTTCCTCGGGCGAGTGAAGTGTACTTCGAGCTCTCCACGGCATCGAAGTTTAAGTGTTTTCCCATTCTTGTCTTTGTCAAATTTCCACTGGTTATTTTGCTGTGTACGTGTTATTGTGTGTTTCTGGTTGGTATTGGTTTGTAATTCGTACAAACCTGTGTGTAGTTAATCGTTTTCTGGGTCGTACCTCGTGCGCGGCCTGGTAACTTGGGGCTTCCCTCCCCCCGTCGGTGTTTTGTCGATTTGGGTTCTTTCCTTCGCTGTAATGCTTGTTTCTTTTATTTTATTTTCTCCCCCTCACCTCACCTCCCGAGACAAAGAATTCTACATTGATTCTTTCTCTCCTCCCGGACACGTTTGTTCGCTCTCCTCCTCGTCTCGACTTGTGCCCCGCCCCCTGTATCTAGTTTTTCTTCCGCCTCTGCTCCTTCTTTCTCAAATCCACGTTCTCGCTTGGAGACTTTTCCCAGATTGTTTTTCATGGTTTTCATGGTTCTGTTTGGATATTGTTGGAATATGTTTAAACCGCAGCCGTGATGCTGACGCCGCCCCCCCCCCCCCGAATTTCCATGTTTTAAACTTTTCCCAGTGTGTACCCTGGTCAGAATAGGTACACCGTATCCCTGCGTGTCGTAAGAGATGATTAAGAGGGTTGGCGTCAGGAAGGGCATCCGGCCATAAAAACATTGCCTCAAAAAGAGAACCATGACAATTACAACTACATATGGGCAGGGTGCAGCCCGAAGTGGAGATCGGTTTCTGAGGTTTGGGACATGGAATGTAGGGACAATGACAGGGAGATCAGGAGAAGTGGTGGAAGTATTGGTCAGAAGAAGAGTGGACATATGTTGTGTGCAAGAGACGAGATGGAAGGGAAGTGGTGTGAGAATGGTGAAGGGTAGGCAGGGACAGAAATACAAGTTTGTGTGGCAAGGGTGCCCGGAGGGCGTGAATGGTGTTGGTGTCCTGTTTTCTGAGGAGTTTGTAGACAGTGTGGTGAGTGTGACTAGAGTGAGTGATAGGTTGATGATGGTGAAAATGATGATTGGAAAGCTCTTGGTGAACGTCATCTCGGGATATGCTCCGCAGGTTGGTCGAAGCAATGAAGAGAAGGACAAGTTCTGGTGTGCGATAGAGAAGCTGATGGAAAACGTGAAAGATGAGGAAGTTGTTGTGGTGGGAGGAGACCTGAATGGACATGTGGGAAGGAGTATGGATGGTTTTGAGGGAGTTCATGGGGGTTACGGATATGGTGTGAGAAATGGAGAAGGTGAAAGGATTTTGGAGTTTGCTGATGGAGCTGATTTGTTGATTTGTAATACTCAGTTCCAGAAAGAGGATAATAAGCTTGTTACAAACACGTCAGGTGGGTCGACGACAACCGTTGACGACCTGATGGTGCGTAGGCGAGATAGGGGGCACCTCCGGGACACAAAGGTGATCCCGGGGGAGGAGGCTGTTTCACAGCACCACTTGGTTGTCTGCGACATAAGGGTGAAAGGTGCGAGGAGAGCTCGGCGGGTGAAGTACCAACCAAGAATGAAGGTGTGGAAGTTGAAAGAGGTGACTGTAAGGGAGGCATTAAAAGAGAGGCTGAGTAGAGTAGAGGATGATGTGGTTGAGCTTGAAAGTGGTTGGATGTCAATGAAAGCTAGTCTGTTGGGAGCCGTTGGTGAGGTATGTGGATGGACAAAAGGACCACCGAGGCACTCGGAAACATGGTGGTGGGATGATGAAGTTGGAAAGAGGATTAACGAGAAGAGGAAGAAGTTCAAGGAGTGGCAGAAGGCGAAGGGTATGGGAGCAGAAACAGCAGAGTATGAAAGTTATAAGGCAGCCAGGAAGGCTGCAAAGAAAGAGGTAGCAAAGGCGCAGGAGGCATGTAGGAAAATGTTCGGAGAACGCATGGATTCGGAAGAGGGTCAGAAAGCAGTATTCAGGATTGCAAAGCACATAGCGAAAGAGAGGTGTGATGTGATGGGGGTGCGTTGCTTGAACGATGAAGTGGGACAAATCATTGTCGACCCAGATGGAATTAAAGCAAGATGGAAAAGATATATGGAAATGCTGTTGAATACAGAGAATGAATGGGATGGCAACATAGAGAGTAACCCAGTTTTAGGACCGGCAGAGACGATAACTGAGAAGGAAGTTGAGGAAGCGATAAAAGCAATGAAGAGTGGAAAAGCGGGAGGGCCGACAGGAGTTGTGGGAGATATGTTGAAGGCAGCAGGAAGTTGGGGTGTGAAGAGAATGACAGAGATCTGTAATCTGGTGGTGAAAGAAGGCCGCATTCCAGTGGACTGGGAACTGAGTACCCTTGTCCCTCCATACAAGGGGAAAGGTGACCCTCTGGAGTGTGGCTCGTACCGAGCGATAAAGTTATTGGAGCATGGAATGAAGGTATTGGAAAGGGTGTTGGAGAGGAGGATAAGGAAGAAAGTGAAGATCGACGAAATGCAGTTTGGATTTATGCCAGGAAGAAGAACGACAGATGCGCTTTTCATTGTGAGGCAGTTGCAGGAGAAGTACATGGAGAAGAGGAAGAAGTTGTTTTTTGGGTTTGTTGATCTGGAGAAAGCATTCGATAGGGTTCCACGCAAAGTATTGACATGGGCATTGAGGAAGTTAGGAGTGGAGGAATGGTTGATCAGAGTAGTGATGGCAATGTACAAAAGAGCGCGCACAGTTGTAAGGACGAAGGATGGGAACAGTGGTGAGTTTGAGGTGAAGGTGGGAGTGCATCAGGGGTCAGTACTAAGTCCACTACTATTTGTAGCTGTGATGGAGGTGCTGGCTCAGAACGTAAAGGAGGGTTTACCGTGGGAGTTGTTGTATGCAGATGATCTGGTGTTGATTGTGGAAAGTATGGATGGACTGAAGGAAAAGATGAACAAGTGGAAGGAATGCATGGAGACAAAAGGTCTGAAGGTGAATATCGGAAAGACGAAGGTGATGGCAAGTGGGAAAGCATGTGGTGAGGTGGAAAGAACTGGGAAGTGGCCGTGTGCTGTGTGCAGGAAGGGTGTCGGAGTGAACTCCATTCAATGTACAATGTGCGCTGAGTGGGTTCATAAAAAATGAAGTGGTCTGAGAGGGTCATTTACCAGTGTGGCAGGTACATTCAAATGTAAGGTGTGCACAGAGGTAGCTGCAGATGGAGGAAATGTTGAGTTGGATCTTGGAGACGGCGTGAAGCTGGAAGGTGTGAAAACATTTTGCTACCTCGGAGACATGCTGAATGGAGAAGGTGGATCAGACTCGGCAACGGTTGCTCGAGTGAGATGTGCATGGAAGAAGTTTCGGGAACTGAGTGGCGTGCTGATGAGGAGGAGAGTGTCGCTGAAGCTGAAGGGAAAGGTGTATGCTGCATGTGTGAGAAGTGTTATGATTTATGGGAGCGAGACATGGATAATGGACGTAGAGCAGCAACGAAGGCTGGAAAGGGTGGAAATGCGAATGGTTCGATGGATGTGCGGAGTATCGTTGAGAGAGAGGAAGACAAATCATGAATTGCGAAAGATGATGGGAATATTGCCTGTGATTGATGCTGTGAAGAGGAACAGGTTGAGATGGTTTGGTCAGGTGTTGAGGAAGGATGAAAGTGACTGGTTGAGAAGAGTGATGGAAATTAATGTAGAAGGAAGTAGAGGACGGGGAAGACCGAGAAAGACTTGGCTAAAGATGGTGGAAGAAGAAATGCGGGCAAGGGGGTTAACAAGTCGAGATGCAGAAAATAGGGCAAAATGGAGAAGATTGTCATGGGGACCGCAAGGCTAACCCCCGCTCTAGCAGGGAAAATGGCCTTAAAATGCATGTTGTATGTACAGTCATGTTAAAAAGTAAGTACACCCCATGTAAAGTTTTGACGTTTTCAACATATTTCAACATACAGCTATTTGATCTTCATTTCAACAATATTGATAGATAAAGGTGATATAATATAACAAATATCATGAAACATTTACATTTTATAGTCCATTGTATAATTTAAATAAACATAAATGCAAATTTCGCATGTGGAAAAAGTAAGTACACCCCATGAAATGTTTTTATCTTTTTATGTGGACATATCAATATTTGATCTTCATTGAAACATTGAAAAACATTGAAAAATGGCCTCGAAAGGTGGGGTTTTTAAAAATTGAAACAGTATCTATAGATAAAGGAGATTTAATTGAACAAAAAAGCAATGAAAAATTGTCTTTGCAATAATTTATTCAACAAAAAATTAACAGAGATGCCATTTCCTTCTGTGGAAAAAGTAAGTACACCCTTGGCTCTAATTTAGATCCGGGCTTTGACTTGGCCATTCCAAAACCCTCCATTTCTTTCTTTTCAGCCATTCCTTGGTGGATTTACTGGTATGTTTAGGGTCATTGTCATGTTGCAAGGTCCACCTTCGGTTGAGCTTCAACTTTCCGACAGATGGCCTCACATTATCCTCAAGCACCCTCTGGCTCTAATTTAGAACCTTCTATCTCCCATGTCTGTCTTCATACAATGAAGAATTCATAGTGGATTCTATGACGGTGAGCTACCCAGGCCCTGGTGCAGCAAAGCTGCCCCAAACCATAATATTTCCACCACCATGCTTTACAGTTGGTATCAGGTTCTTGTGGTCAAATGCTGTCTTTGGGTTTCGCCAAACATATTGTTGCTGATCGCGGTTAGGATGTTATAGACCGAGCGGTGGTTTAAAACCGCGACCTAACAAAACTCACCCGATTCCACCCGAACGTTGGTTGTATCGCACCCTAGCTGCTCAATGAGGGAAAAGACAAAAGCGACGCAATGCAAGAGGAAAACGGAGACAAAAAAAAGGTTTGAAATACTACTACATTTATTCCTACTATTTACACACAAGCAAAAAGACAGATGTCACGTTTATTTACAAGCACAAGACGCAGGTGACACAGTGCAAATTTAGCTTACCTACAGACTTAACTTATATCCCAGGACAGAACAAACAGAACGCTGACTCACGCGGGGAATGCCAGGGATGGCAGAAGGTGGATGGCTGGAGGGAGAGGAAAGGTCCAAGGGGGGTCCCGCAGCACAACCGGCGCGTTCAGCAGCCGCCGTTCCGTTTCGGCCCTGCTCCGAACCGCCGTTCAGGCCCCCTTTGGTGGTTGGGTGGCGCTGCTGCGGCCGCCTGCACTTGCCTTGCCAGGCCTTGTCTCACTCGTCACCACCGACTCCTCACCACCGCAACCAACTGACCACCGACTCCTTTCTCTGGCAACCGACTGTCACCAACTCCTTGCAACCAACTCCTCCTCTCTTTCTCTCAACCGACCCAGACCAACCCAGAGTGCATCTCTCTTTCTTCTTCTCTTGGTCCACTTCCGGTTGCGCCCTTTTATAGCGCCCCCAGCGATCACGCCCCCGGCGCTTTGGACACGCCCATCGGGGCGCTCACTTCGGCCCTGGCTGGTCGCACGACCCTCGGGCTCCGCCCCGGACGACGACGGGCGGGCGCGCCCCTCCCCTCCTCTGACGAGGTGGAGACACGCCTTTCTTCCCTGACTCGAGCCTCGTGGTCAAGGGCGGTTATTGGAGGGGAGGTGATTGGGAATCGAGGGCTCAGCAATGACGAGAGGGGATGTAATATGGCAATCGAGGGTCGGCAATCACGAAAGGGGGATGTGAAGGAAATGGGGATTTTTGGGGATGGGAATGAAAGGGGATCTATTCTCTTTCACTGGTGCAATGGAGTACTTCAATTAATGGGAGACACAGCCTTATCCTAAAACACAGAATAAGATATAACTGTCAAAAGAAAAGATATATCGTGTCCTGCATGTATGTTTTTATGGACTAACTACGGGAACGCCCTTTGACCTTTATACAACCACAACGGAGGGAGGAGGGGTGATATTTTACAACATTTTACCACCACAACAAAATAAAAAAAAACATTCTCATATTCACAACACTGCACCCTCCTCCCCTTAGGCACGTCCCGGGCCTATTACTTTTACCTTAGTGTGGCATGTAGGTGTAGTTCCCTCTACTTTTAACCTGACCCTGAGTGCGACTGGTTTTAAAACATAAATAAATGTGTCCCGCTGCTCCATTGCACCCTGCCTAACAGACTTACGCCCACAGTTAACCGAATTGCGGAATGGTCTTCAAACTATACACTGACGGTGGGGAGCATTATTTACACTGACGCTAATTTTATTTACAAAACTAACCCAGGACCTGTAATTGTTCTTTCTGGGGGGAGGACAGTCTGCTCTGCATCAATGCACCATTAAAGCACCCAAAAACGCACCAATACACACCCAAGCACCAATCGGTGCAGTCACCATTGTTCAATGAATAAAATAAAACCAACAAACCCAACCCTGCAGGTGTCTCTTGCTCTTCGGCTCCCTCTGCTGGTTATCATTATTTCTTCCAGTTGTTGTCATTTTCATTTGCTTTGCTTACTGGCGGCCTATTTGCAATAAAGCTTGCCCAAACGTGTCCATTTTATTTATCTTTATTTATGGCCCACAGGGCCGACTACGTGTGGTTCACCTGTGGGGCATTGGTGCCCTGTGGCCAAGGTCCGCCAGCAAGATTTCGGGCCCTCATGGCCGGTTCCAGCAGAGGGGCCTTGCCCCAACCCATGGGGTCCATAAGTGGTGCTCGGCCACTGACATGTGGTCCATAATGTGGTGCATCGATGCAGACAGCTGGTTCTGGGAATTTCGGGCGCACAATGGCCGACCCACGCACGCTCCCCTCGGCTCCCCTCGGCGCCCAACGGCGCTCAGGTCCTCATGTGGGAGACAAAAGGGGGGACAAGACAGATGAGCGAGGGGTAAGGTCTCAAGGGTACACATCAAAAAGGCAATGCAAGGCGAAATGCGTACGGAGGGCGAAGTGAGAAAGCTCGTCCCTACCGTACGTCACCCCCCTGTTACCTAGCCCACCCTTGCCCTTACCCCATATGTACAAAACCTACACATTACCAATTCGTCACTACTGTCACGTCTTCCCCATATTTCCCCTATACCAAATTCGTCTCCACAATCCCTCTACTTCAAAATTTGCCATCATCAAGTCATCATCAATCCTCATAAGGAGGCAGAGATGGAACATCAAAGCACAATGTCACACCCACGTCATGATGCGTCTCACAATCCAAACATTTGCATCATAAAAATAATTAAACTATGGCATGGTGTGGAGTACCTGTCACCTCAGGTGAGTGGATGCAGATGGTGCGAGGAGACTTCATCCTAACTACTTTCTAAATGACTTTAACACACTTTACACTACCCGGGGTCTTTCCCCTGCCAATCCATTGGCCACTTACACTATGGGTTCTAACAACCAATCCCCATTGACCAAACTGTGGTGCTTCTCAATTTGGGGTCTCACTCCCCCGATTCATCTCCCGGTGCCCTCGTACAATTTCTGGGCCGCGACGTGTAGCTCTCCCAACAGGTCTACCCACCTGCACACCTCCACCACTGTAGTTGCCACCCGAGCTTACCTAGCTCCTCACCCTAACCTATCTAACTGGGGGCAGCCCCTCTCCTGGCTCTGTCACCCCATGGTGCCCTCTGGCACTGGGCTACCCGGGTCCGTCCTCCGGATCCTCGGGCCCCATCCACAACAACTACTACCGGCTCCCAGAGCCCACCTGCGGCCTCACCTGGCCGACATCCTTACAGTGGTGGAGTGCCCAAACCAACTACACACACTAACAGGCTACACGCCCAGCCATTTCCACAACACTAATGCACCCATCCAAACATCATTCTTCCAACCGCACCACAGATGCCAATATCCAACCACAATTTACCTGTACCCTCTACCTAACTCTTACACTACCCGCCCCGGGTATCCGTGATGGGGGGTCCACTCTTCCCCCATTCACACCTTCGCACCATCCACTCCACTCCACAATTTCCACCATACCCACTCCACGACCATCCATTCCAATACTCCATACCATTTATTCCATACACCTGTCTTTCATTCACCTGTCGTTGCACACCTGTGCAATCCTACCTGGTGCCACCTGCACCCTCCTCCTCTTCCTGGACCAGTTGGTCAACACAACACACATCACCATCACTCACTCATACACTGCTCCACACACCTGTTCAGTTGCACACCTGTGCAATCACACCTGTTCAATCCTCACACGCACGGCATCATCTCAGCTAACTACTCCCCTCTGAAACTTGCGCTTCCCAGTCGTCCCTTTAAACTATTGCGCTCCCACGTCATTATAATCCACACTAATCTACCTGCGTCCCCACTACAGGTATCAGTCACTAACTAAACTTATCGTCACCTAATGTCATCTTCGCTAGATCCCTATCATATAACCTAACCCACCCGGGCTAGTTTTCACTGCCATACACCCCATAAGCTAGTGCGCATTTGCCCCCACTTGTGAGGGATGGTGGATTTGCCATCCCACCACATCGGGGGTCTCTCTATCAATTTTGCTCGTCCAAATTCCAACCAATTCAAAAATTTTCCATTTACTGCCAATTCTATTCACTTTTCTAAATTTCGGATCAAATCACTATCACTATCACAGTCCGTCTACTTATTATATCCTCTCGGTGCGCCAATTCACATCTACAGCCCGGCTTCGTACAGCCGAGCAATGAACGCGGGTCGTTTTGTGCCAGCGGCTGGATACGTCCCGCATTCGGGGCAGGGACGGGGGCTTACCCGGGCCGAGATCCCACGCACCACCTCGGCGTGGAGCCATCCAATGTCCCGATCTCGACCTGCCGGCACGTCTCAATAGAAAGTGGTCGCCATGACGACCCTTCCTATCGAGCTGCCCGCTCCGCCTAGTGGAGCCCGGACGCGGCCGTTCCACGCGAGGCCCAGCGTGGATCGCGCACGGCGGTTCTTTCGAAACCGCCGTGGTTCGGATCCCCGCTGGTTCTCGCGGCACGCGAAGCCCGGCACGCACCGAGGGCCCGAGTCGGCTATAAGTCGTTCTAACCTTTAACCCGGTTATCGTCGACGCCTCACCTGGATGCCTACAAGCATACGCTACCCCTTTCGTGCTCATACATGCAGCCGTTTCCATGCTCTTGGTCGTACCTTCTCTAACACACCTCGGTACACTCATTCCGCTCACCGACTTGGTCACACACCTGACCACCGAACACCTTGGCACACATTCGTCGCTCGCACACCTCACCAATACACCTCTTCGCGCCCCTTTCTCGGTCACCTCCTTTGTGACAATCACAGGTGTGCTCTCACCCGCACACCCAACCACGTGTCTCACTACCAATTCCAGCGTGCATTCCCACTCACGCTCTACCATTCCAGGTGTGCATCCTTCTATTCCAGGTGTACATCCTCGCTCACCTGCCACAACCAACTCACGCTCCGTTTCACTCTCACTACTCTCACCTCCACTCTCGGTCGCGCACTCACCCTTACTCTTGACAGCATGCGCTTTCCCCATGCACCCGTCCGTTACACACCTTTCTCGCGCGTCCTCCCGCGCACACTTTTTCGTTACTTCCTCCGTAACACTCACCACACCGCGCTTCCCTGTGCTCCCTCGCACACGCGCTTCGACCAACTCACTCTTGACGGCACACTCACTCCTCGGCGTGCACTTTTTCCTCACACACCCCATGGTCGGACATTCTCGCACACCTCTTTTTTCGCACACCAGACCTGTCGCACACTTCACCAACGGCCTCTCACGAACACCCGGATCCAAACCAATCCCCAAGCCGACTGAAGCTTTCCTCACATCATATACATTGCCACTCACCTCCGTACCTCGTCGCACCTCCTCTGCCACCTGCAAACTTTTTATTTGGTTAGTGAGCACCGCATCATGATTTGAACACAGACCTTGTACATATTCCATGACTTCCTCCTTTATCTCCCTCTTAGTTTCCCTCCGTCTCTTCTTAATTTCACTCACCCCCTCTTCCACCTCCTCTAATTTTTCCTTTACCTCCTTCAGCTCCCGGTGCGCCCCCTCGATTTCTTCCTCCATCGCTACTTTAACCGTTTCTATGTGCGTCCTTACCTCCCGGTCCTTCGTCTCCATTACTTCTGTCACCTCCTCCAACCTCTTCGTCAATCCCTCATGTACCATTTGACATTCCTTTTGTGTCGCTATTAATTCATTTTTTATGTCCTTTTGTGTTGCTTTTAAACCCCCGATGATTGCTGTGTTCTTTTCCACTTGGTCCGCTAGTTCCTTTTGTCCGACTGTCAGCTGTTCTACTCCTTTCGTCAGATCTTCTATTCCCCCCTGTAACTTTGCCGTATTATTTCTCACCTCTTTCTCTATACGCTTTTCGCCTCGCTTTACCTCCTCGCGTAGCCCCGAGACCTCCTCACTCACCCCTCGTCGTATTTCCTCCATCTGGTTCCCCATCTGTTCGATTTCCCGGGCGGATTGTTCCCCTATTTCCCGCAATTTGTCCTCCATCCTATTTTCTAACCCCATTAACCCATTTTTTACCCCCTCTAACTGATTCTCCTGGGCAGCCATTCTGTTTTCCACCCCCGTTAACCCATTCTTTACCTCTTTTATCCCGTTGTCTAACCCCTCAAAATTATTGTCTAACTTCCCAAATTTCTTGTCTAACTCCTCAAAATTATTGTCTAACTTCCCAAATTTCTTGTCTAACTCCTCAAAATTATTGTCTAACTTCCCAAATTTCTTGTCTAATCCCTCACCGGTACCCCTCACTTCGTCCCTCATTACCCCCATTTGGTTTCCCATTACCCCCAATTGCTCACTCTGAGCATCCATCCGGTTCCCCATTACCCCCATTTGGCCCTCCAATCGCTCACTATTCTGGGCCATAAGGGCCTTCATTTGTATAAAAAAAAGGTTCAAATCCATTGGCATCTCCGGTTCGACTACCGCGACCATGGGCGTGGCTAAATTTGGCGCCGCTGTAATCACGTGCGCGAGAGCGCCATTTTGTGCACCTGAAATTCCCGCAACCACATTGCCATTTTCCTCCTCCCTTTCTTCCCCGAAGTCCTGGGTTACTTCTAACCCCTCTATCTCTCCCACCGGCATCCCGTCGCCTTGGACAGCCATGGCGCGATTTCAAAATTCGGGCTTTTCCTTTAAAACAAAACAAATTTCGGTATTTTATAATTTTGAGCGCGTGAAGCGCGCTCCGGGTCGATCTCACTCCCCGACACCAATTGTTACTCTAATAGTACAATTGGTGTTCCAAAATTTGGGCCTAACAAATTTAGTCCCAGGTCCGAATTCCACTCCTCGACACCAATTGTTGCTGATCGCGGTTAGGATGTTATAGACCGAGCGGTGGTTTAAAACCGCGACCTAACAAAACTCACCCGATTCCACCCGAACGTTGGTTGTATCGCACCCTAGCTGCTCAATGAGGGAAAAGACAAAAGCGACGCAATGCAAGAGGAAAACGGAGACAAAAAAAAGGTTTGAAATACTACTACATTTATTCCTACTATTTACACACAAGCAAAAAGACAGATGTCACGTTTATTTACAAGCACAAGACGCAGGTGACACAGTGCAAATTTAGCTTACCTACAGACTTAACTTATATCCCAGGACAGAACAAACAGAACGCTGACTCACGCGGGGAATGCCAGGGATGGCAGAAGGTGGATGGCTGGAGGGAGAGGAAAGGTCCAAGGGGGGTCCCGCAGCACAACCGGCGCGTTCAGCAGCCGCCGTTCCGTTTCGGCCCTGCTCCGAACCGCCGTTCAGGCCCCCTTTGGCGGTTGGGTGGCGCTGCTGCGGCCGCCTGCACTTGCCTTGCCAGGCCTTGTCTCACTCGTCACCACCGACTCCTCACCACCGCAACCAACTGACCACCGACTCCTTTCTCTGGCAACCGACTGTCACCAACTCCTTGCAACCAACTCCTCCTCTCTTTCTCTCAACCGACCCAGACCAACCCAGAGTGCATCTCTCTTTCTTCTTCTCTTGGTCCACTTCCGGTTGCGCCCTTTTATAGCGCCCCCAGCGATCACGCCCCCGGCGCTTTGGACACGCCCATCGGGGCGCTCACTTCGGCCCTGGCTGGTCGCACGACCCTCGGGCTCCGCCCCGGACGACGACGGGCGGGCGCGCCCCTCCCCTCCTCTGACGAGGTGGAGACACGCCTTTCTTCCCTGACTCGAGCCTCGTGGTCAAGGGCGGTTATTGGAGGGGAGGTGATTGGGAATCGAGGGCTCAGCAATGACGAGAGGGGATGTAATATGGCAATCGAGGGTCGGCAATCACGAAAGGGGGATGTGAAGGAAATGGGGATTTTGGGGGATGGGAATGAAAGGGGATCTATTCTCTTTCACTGGTGCAATGGAGTACTTCAATTAATGGGAGACACAGCCTTATCCTAAAACACAGAATAAGATATAACTGTCAAAAGAAAAGATATATCGTGTCCTGCATGTATGTTTTTATGGACTAACTACGGGAACGCCCTTTGACCTTTATACAACCACAACGGAGGGAGGAGGGGTGATATTTTACAACATTTTACCACCACAACAAAATTAAAAAAAACATTCTCATATTCACAACAATATCTTCTGGTACTGTGGCCAAATAGCTCTACCTTTGACTCATCTGTCCAGAGCACATTGTTCCAGAAGTGCTGGTCTTTGCCTTGGTGTTCATTGGCAAACTTTAGTCTTGCCCTGATGTTCTTTCTGGACAGCAAAGGTTTCCTACTGGCAACACCTCCCATGTAGATCAAATTTGTGCAGCCTCTTTCTAATGGTAGACTCGTGCACTTTGACATCAACAGTGGCAAGAGCTACCTGTAGGTCCCGTGATGACATTCTGGGGTTCTTAGAGACTTCTTTCAGCATCTTGCGGCCTGCTCTCGGGCTGAACTTGCTGGGGCGGCCTGGCCTGAACAAGTTGGCAGTTGTTTGGAATCTTCTCCACTTGTAGATGATCTTCCGGACAGTCGAATCATTGATTTCAAATTGTTTGGAGATCTTTTTAAATCCATTCACAGACTCGTAGGCATCTATAAACTTCTTTCTGAAGGCCTCAGAGAGCTCTTTCGATCTAGGCATGGTGACGCCGCACACTTCAACAACAAAGAGCAAACCAAACTAAATGTCTGAGGTTTAAATAAGACAGGTTCCTCCAAGATCCTCTCTAACGATGTTCTAATCATTTGCACCTGAGCTGGTGCACCTGATTCTAATTTTAGGTATTTGAAGTAGTGATAAATGTAGGGGTGTACTTACTTTTTCCACATGCGAAATTTGCATTTATGTTTATTTAAATTATACAATGGACTATAAAATGTAAATGTTTCATGATATTTGTTATATTATATCACCTTTATCTTTCAATATTGTTGAAATGAAGATCAAATAGCTGTATGTTGAAATATGTTGAAAAAGTCAAAACTTTACATGGGGTGTACTTACTTTTTCATGTGACTGTATACATATATTCTCCGTAGGTGAGTCTGTCTGTGAGTCTGACTGTGAGTCTGTCTGGGGGTGTGGGCACCTCCATTGAGGGAGTAGTTCCACCCATTTGGGAAGAGGCTTCAAAAACAAATATCCACCATTTTGTTTACTCGCATAGCTTTGAGGCCTCTTTTGTTAGGCCCGTGGTGTCGTGCTCTCTCTCAGTTTTATTTCAACTCTAATTCGATATCTCATTTCGTTTTTCACAGTCGCTAACATGGTTTTAGACTCAGTAAAAAAAAAAAAAAACGGGAAGAAAATTATATGAAAGTTACCGTTTATAGAACTAAATGAATTTTCAAAGGCCTGTAACATAAAGTTCATTGAGTCTCCCTCACGGCTTTATCTCGACTCGAATTCACCATGACAGTCGCTGGGTGGTTGAAGTCTCAGTTTCAGCTAAAGTTGCGAAAATCGGCAAAATGTATTCCAACAGCCGTTTTGAATGTGTTGACTGTTATGTGGGCACGGGGAAGGAGAAAGGAGAATGAAATAGCGGAATGAGATAGGAGCAGGAGAGAGGAGAAGGAGAGGAGAGAATGTTCCCAGGACTTCGTTATTTATATTATTACTTCGTAAAAGTACCGTGACTGAATACTGAATTTCGGGATCGAACCAAAGTCTTAATTATATTTTTCCATGTTCCTGGGGGCGTATATACAGTGTTTGTTTAAAGCGAGTCAACTCTTCTCCAACCATGGAATGAAACAATACAGTACTTCAAAAATGTACATAATAATGTAAACTAACTATGGAATGCAATATTTATTAATAACGTTTGGTTTTAATCTATTTTTACTTTGTAAAGCGAAAAGTTTTCCATACATTCAAGTTTCAAAATGAAGAAGAATCATGGCTCGATTGGCCTTTGATGTGCATTTTAAGACAATCAACACGTCTTTGATCATAAATTACTTTTTGAAGAAACAAAGGTGCATTTTGATTACAACTCGAGCAAAGGAAAGCAAGCAATGCCTGTTTCGTTCGGAGTGCTTATACACCGCCCAAACAAGATGCGTTTCATAGCTATAGGAAATATAATCGTGAAATCTTTAATAATTTTTTTTGTTTTTGTTTTCGGTTTCCGTGTGTGTGCGACCCACTCCCCCGTGTGTGTGTGTGTGTGTGTCTATGTGTGTGACACCCACTCGTGTGTGTGTGTGTGTGTGACCCACTCCCCTGTGTGTCACGTCCCCCCGCCCCGTTTGTGACCCCTTCCCCCCGTGTGTGACCCCCCCCCCATGTGTGACCCCCCCTGTGTGTGACCCAACCCCCCTCCCCCGTGTGGGTGACCCCCCCTCCCACCCCGCGTGTGTGACCCAGTGGATCTGATAAATTGCCAGTAACCATTTTGTAAAACTGAATGTGCGGGATCTAACTCAATATGTCGAAATGTCACACACGTCCATGCCCGTGGGATTCCCACGGGTGATCCCACTAGTTTAATTATATTCGCCTTTAACGGCCCTGGCCAAAGTTTTGCTTGAAGCGGTTTGCCAGGCCCGACGGTCCACTGTGGCAGGAAGTTGTAATTTGTTCAGGGTGCCGGTGATAACTCTCTCTTCGTAAAAGAAACTGTGGGGTGTTCAATGTCCACCAACAACCAGTGCTGACAGACAGGTCCCTCAGGTATAACGTCTCCCGATGGACGGCGCACACGTTGACGCCTCTCCCTGCCTGCGAAACACCAGGGTGACTGTTTGTATCTGGGTCGAGATTCGTACCCAGGTTATACAGCTCAGAGGTGAGTGTGCCTACCTCTGAATTCATCTGTCAGCCCAGAATTTAAAAAAGGTTGATGTGCCTAATTGGTATACAACAGCAAACACTTTATTTTTAAATTGGACTTACCGTAAATGATTCCCACCTCACAAGTAACATTTAGCAAAGCATGCTTCAGCAAGCTTCCCAAAACATATCATTATGTATTTTGGTTTAAGGAAAGCTTCATTTTGATATTTACTGGGCCATGGACATAAACGGTTAGCCTCGATGTCCCCCCAATCCCCCACCTACTCACACTCCTTTCGCAACCTTTCAGTATCCGTCAAGAACCTCTCAGTATGAGTTTATGATGTTAAAAGACGAGCATTTTTCTCTTGATGAGAATAGATTACAACATTGAAATGAAACTTGTGATATTCCTTGGGATGTGTGGGTTGCTTTAAGGTTAAAGCTCACAATTTCGTTTTTCTAACTTGTCGCTTTGAGTGTTGTGGAGACATTGTGTTGAAGAATGAGGTTTTTTATTATTATTATTTATTTTATTTGAAATCCCGATCCATTATCTGAAAGAGTACAAGGTAGAAGCTTGCTTGTTTTATCTCGTGGTTTTCTTTTTCTTCTGAGTTATTGGAAATGTCTTTCACCCCAACACGTGATCATTTACCCTCCTCTATCTACCTCTCCCCATTCTCTTGCAAGTTGTTGTGTTTCCCTCGTTGTTTTCTCCCCTCCTGTTCGTTCATCCCCTTGTTGTAGCCACGCGTTGCCCCCCCTGTCAGTGTTTTACCTTCTATCCTCTCATCTTTTTCATCGAAACTGATGTTGTTTTTTGGAGAAAAAAAAATTCAGTCAGAAAATTTTTGCTTTGAATATTAATTGAATTATTTTGTGATATTCGGGCTAAGTTTTTATTTATTTAAAGGAAGTGGTTTCTCAAAAGTGCTTGTTATTAGTCCCCTACCGGTGTACACCGGAGGGGACTATAGGTTTGCACTCCGTCCCTCCGTCCCTCAGTCCGTAATGCAAAGAACAGTTTTCCGGACTTTTTTTTCTAAACGCTTAATGCTAATGATTTCAAACTTGGTACATGGTTTCCGCATGATAAGTTACAGATCAAGTTCGAACTTCACGACGTTTTGATCATTTTTGACAAAGTTATGGCACTTTGAACTTTGGGAATTCTGATAATTCTGATGATCCTTAACTCAGTGTCATTTTAAGTTTTAATTTCCTTTAAAAAATATTTTCTCTGCAATAATTGGACCGATTGAGATCAAATTTTCACCGTAGGGGGGACTCGGTCTGGAGAACATTTTAATGGTAATTATGACGTCACAGGTCACGTGGTTCGGCCGCCATATTGTTTTTAGTGAAAACACGAAAACCCCTTTTTCTCTGCAACGGCTGAACAGATCAAGGCCAAACTTTGCAGGCAGAATTGCATACCAATGCCGAACAAAAAAGTCAACGAGCATGACGTCATGCGTCACATGGTTTCAGAGTTGTGACGTTTTTAAGCATGAACCTTTAAAACCGAGCTCCTCCCTCATTTTTGATCCAATCGAGGGGAAACTTCACAGATATGTTCAGCATGTCAGTCTACTAAAACGTCGTTTTGGAATTTGCGATAGGGCACGTGGTTTGGCAGATATCGTTATTTAAACGAAAATATATTTTTAAAAAAGGATATCTCTTGAATCGCTAGTACCTCAGACCGTGAGTTGGTAATTATATAATTCACACAGTGCAATACGTGCAGGCCGCTCCACGGAGTGTCCTTGCGGGCATATCAATGAGGTGAGGCGTGACACATATGTCTCAGCATACCTCAGATCAAGTTTGAAAACCAGCATCAACCGTGCATAAATTTGCATATTCGATCATTTTTGACAAAGTTATGGCACTTTGAACTTTGGTAGGGGACATGTATTGCAGCGCAATACTCAGAATGCTTGTTATATTAATAAGTATTACATATGCATGTCGGTGGAATTTATTTTCCCCTCTGTCCTAGCTTTGTCATACATTTCCATCCCAACCCCAACCCCACACCCAACCCAAACAGTTTGTTTTCGCTCACAATGTCATGTCATGAACTTTTCTACCCTCACTTTCTCTTCCATCATCCCCCACCCCCTTCTTCCCATTTTTCTTTTTCTTATTTTTCCACCTTCACTTTCCTTACCAATTCCTGTGCACACTATATACGTGTATCCTCTGAAGGACTCCACTCAACGCTGCAAGCCTGCAAAGCACCAGGATGTGTGTACCCTTGCACATAAGAATGCGAACAAAGGAGTCTGGAGTAGAGAAAAATGTAAATATCAAAATACAAGGTGGCTATTGTTTGTTCATTGCGTGCCGTCTAAATTTGAATGCCATTTTATTTCTATGACTAGATACTCTTCTGATGTGAGTCACAATGGTGTTATTGTCCCTTCCCTAGTGATAGATCTTTGATTACTCGTGGAAGTTGATGAGCTGGGTTGCTGGAATGGTGAGAATTTTCTCTTGGGTCTGGTCATGCCAGTTCTTCTTGCACTAATGTAGTCAGAATGTTTGCCAGCAGTAAAAAAGGAGGGTGGGGCAGGGGTGTGGGGAGAGGGGCAGGAGAACAGCTTACTCTGCCACGGGGGATGTAGAGGGCACATGCCTGGCATTCTGAGTTGATGCTTCAAGCATGTAACAAAGTCACAGCTGCTCTCTGCTACTCGTTGTCCAGCAGCGTTTTGTTGTCTACACCAAAAACTCGTGTTCAAGTCGAGTTTCTGTGGAATGCCGAAGATTATGCCAAAACAATAGGCACAAATTCTGGAGATAAACAGTTGTGGCTCATTGTGCACAATTAAACGTTGCAATCGGATTCCCAAATCACGAATCTAATGAATGTTTTACCTGACTTTTTGCCCGACTGACCTGACTCGTGATGTGCACCCTGACATAATTTTTACAGTCGGTATATTTTGGGCTCGTTGAAGTTACTACCGAAGGTCAGAATATGCAGTCTTGGAATCTTTACGATCCTGGTATTTGACCCGGAGACATTAACATTCCATGGTCCTTGAATTTACCCATAAATCTCTCACCATAAAATGTTCACTGTTCAAGTATAAAGGTGGGAATGTGCTTTCAAAAAGAAGATGCTGATAGCTGTATCCCATTTGTGTTTGAGTTTTTAAAAAGGTGTTCATTCATTCAGTCATTCATTCATTCATTTGCAGTACTTCGCTGTTGGTGCAGTACCCGGCTGATGATTAGTCGTTGATAGCAACAGCATTCCCCCCCGCCTCCCGCCCCTCTTCCTCCTCACCCCTACCCTGTAGTTAGAAGGCAAAAATTACTCATGCAGGCAAAGAAGCATTCTTCCACATGGTGCTAGTGGTTTTGTAGATTCCTCTTTCAGGATTAGGTTGAGTAATCCGGGATGGAGACTTGAATAACATCACTTGCTAATGGATTGTCCAGTCAAGTGCTTGAGATATCACATGTGGGTTCTTCAAATTCCATGCACAAGGAAACGTTTGTCTTTTTTGTCGATTAGTGAATTATTAATATTAGAATCTACATAACTTGTGTTCATATCTTGTACCACAAGCATCAATCAGCCGGTGGTATGTTATGAGCTGTGTTTTTGTGATGTCGCTCATATACTGTACTGTGTTTTTGGCAAGGTGCATATGCTTTGTTGGTTCAACCATTCTGCCAGCGCTTGTCGAATGAATAATTTTGATCGGTATTTGTTATCTAATGATGACTTGATATTACTTTTGTTTGGGTACAGCTCATTCCTGATAGTTTAAAAATAATTTCAATTTCAAATTCAGTTATTCAAATGGGGTCTTTTGTGTAGGCCATTTTGGCAAATTTTAATGCCACCAGTTTTGAATAGGCCCGAGTATTTATGTATTTAAATTGTTTGAGGTGGAGCTATCACTTTTCCTGTCTAGTAATGTGAGAATTGCATACATCATGCCGCAAGGCTAACCCCCGCTCCAGCGGGGAAAAATGGCCTTAAAACGATCATTCATTCATTCATTCATTCATTCATTCATGTATTTGTTCATGAGCCTGGTGTTGGGCTAGCGGCTAGGGTGCCGGCTTAGGATCCGAGGGTCCTGGGTTCGAATCCCGGTCGATCGCTGAATTAACGCCAGGGTGGTTGACTCAGCCTGTCATCCTTCCGAGGTCGGCAAATTGAGTACCAGTTCACTGGTAATTCCTTGTTTGTCGTTAAAGGCGGCAAAAAGGGTTGGCGTCAGGAAGGGCATCCGGCCGTAAAACATTGCTTCAAAAAGGGGACCAAAAAACAACAACAACCACGGTCCCCGAAAAAGGCCAACCCCCGCAAAGCGGGGAAAAATGGTCTCTAAAGGTGGTTTTTAAAATACGTGTGTGTGTGTTTGTGTGTGTATGTGTGTGTGTGTGTGTGTGTGTGTGTGTGTGTGTGTGTATATATATGTGTGTGTGTACATATATACAGTATATATGTGTGTGTGTGTGTGTGTGTGTGTGTGTGTGTGTGTGTGTGTGTGTGTGTGTGTGTGTGTGTGTGTGTGTGTGTATATGTGTGTGTGTGTGTGTGTGTGTGTATATGTGTGGTTGGGTGTGCACGCACACACATTCGCATGTTATCAGAAGTAAATACATTGTGTCGATGACATCATTTGTGCATCTGATAAATTGGCAGTAACCATTTTGTGAAACTGAATGTGCAGGTACAGCATCTAACTTAATATGTCGAAATGTCATACAGGTCCATGCCTGTTGGATTCCCACGGGTGACCCCAATAGTAACATTAATATTATGCTATTGTCATTAGTGTTATTAGAAGCGGCATTGGAAAAAAAGCCATGATAAAGCTATCTCAGCATGGACATACATCTCAACACGCAACCCCTTTAGCGGGGAAAATCTTCTTGGTGGAGAAAACTCCCTTGGGGAGAGGGGCAATTGAATTTGCTACAACCTTCATTGTGTGACCCTTTGTCGTCCTGTCAAGTTTGATTGAGATTGAATAAATAACGACTGAATGTGGCACGGTCAAAAATCATGAGACAGACAGACAGACAGACAGACACCAAATTGCATATTTTAGTATGACTCATACACCCGTTCCCCATGGGGGTGGCAGGAAGAATCATTCCTTTCTGGGATATATAGATTACAGTAGATCTATGGTCGGTCTTCAAAAATATGGGGAGGGATGTGTTCATTTACCAAGTTTCTTGTTGAGAGCTTGCTAAGTGGTTTAAGCATTCGAGAAAGCACTCCATTCGAAATGGTTGATATGGCATGTCAGGCTTGGCAAGCGCTAGCTAGATGCTTGGAAACTGAACACACCCTGGGTTTCCTCCCTTTAAGTTTTGTGTTAAGCAGCAGTCGCGACTGTTTCAAAAACGTCACGAAAAAAGCCATGTTAGCTGCAGGAAGGGTCATGTGTGGTAAGTGGTATGTGGTATGTGGTAAGTGGTAAGTGGTACACTTACCTTGTGTGGTAAGTAACGACGGAATGTATCGCGGTCAAAAAATCATCAGACAGGCAGATGCCAAATTGAGTATTTTAGTATGGTGATGATGGTGATGGTGATGATGGTGATGGTGATGATGGTGATGATGGTGGTGGTGATGATGATGATGATGATGATGATGATGGATTGATTGATATTATTATGATGATGATTCTATTTTCTAGTTTTACAGGTTCTAGTCTGAAGGCACTGTATATACAATATGTCTGATTGAGATCAACCTGATGATTATGATGATGCATATACATTATACATATACAGGCATACCTCTTATAACACTCAGGATGCGTTCCACAGGAGTGAGTGCTATGTTAAAATAGCGCTATAAGAGGTAATTATAAAATGGTGCCTATTGAGATGTATGTTCCCGAGAATTAGATCTGATGCATGAGCACTTTAATCCACTTGATTTGGTCATCGTATTTTGCACTACATGTTATTATGGAGTTTTACAAGTAAAAAAAAGATTGTTCACATAAATAACATAATCATAAGAACATCAAATAATAACACAAGAAAGAAATTTTACCATGAAGAACAGTTTCCTAACTCGGAACTCACGGCCCTCCTTGCACCTTTCACTCAGTCGGAACAGCTCACACACCACTCACTCGCACTATTCACTCCACAGTTTTCCTTGATCGCTCCCTCATACCATGCTATCTTAGTAAGAACAGAACAGATTACCAAGTTTGGACCATGTCCTGACAGCTATTTTCGTTTGTAAAAAGAGAAACTGCATAAAACCATTTTATTCACTGAATTTCTTTAGGCCGATCAGGATCTGGGGCCAGGAGAAAATCCTGTTATAATCCGCCATTGCGCATGTACACATACGCACGCACACTTACATACATGCACACACACACGCAATACACATACACACACACATACACTCCCATATGAGCGCTTGTGAGTGGATCGAGGCACCGCAACCTGTTTGAAGTACCATTGCGGTAAAGCATAAGCTCGCATAAAGTACATTAATACGCCAACCCCAAAGCACCAAAGGTTTACCTTTAAAGATGACTATGTTCATCCATAGGTGTACTTTCTGATTTTTAAAAGAAGGAAATAAATTCGATGGAATATAGGCATAGCAGGAGGAGAGACATGTTCTTTTAATTCAATCTTTATTTTGATTTATCTTGCCTTCCTTACTCAGAGATTTCCCCATGGAGTATACAAGCGCAACTACGGAAACCTTGTTGTCGATCCTGCTGGTTAATTATTTTCATTGTACTCAATTCATTTACACTTTGGGCACATTCCTTAATATTTTCTTCACTCAATATAATTGTTGGAACGTTAATTTTAATGTTTGGCAATGTGGAGAATGTGGAAGGACAGCCTTCTTGAAAGCTGAGTAAAAGACATGCACTTAGTCATAAGAATTGCTGATGTGTTAACTTTTGTCAGATTTCACTCCAGATTTTAATGCTTAAGCGTATGGGATCCGATCATCAAATCCAAATCCAGAATATGATTATCTTACTATAATTCACCAAATGTCCGTCTGTCTGTTCGAAGGTACCGTAAAAACTGCTGAACCGATCGCAAAGATATTTTGGGTGGGTAATCCTGGGACCCCTGGGAGTAAAATAGGCTATTTAGTTTTCCCAATTTCAGCTTTGGTCTCCAGCATTCTCAGGTTTGGACTCCCGCATAACATTCGCGTTCACATAACGTTCATTGTGACAATGTTCTCATTGTGACGATGTTGTGATGATGTATGTGTTCAAGGTAGTGTTTGACGTGACGGTGTGAACGTAATTTCGTAATGTATTTCATTTCGTAATCCTTTAATGAACGTTTAATGTTTAATGAACGTTTAATGCCCTTCGATGTCTGGGGCCACACGCACGCTACACTGGACGGGCCAGCGTGGATCTTGGAAAAGGAATTCCCAGTAAGAGCGAGTCATCAGCTCGCGTTGATTAAGTCCCTGCCCTTTGTACACACCGCCCGTCGCTACTACCGATCGGACGGTGTGATGAGATCCTCGGATCAGCCCCTGCACGGGCCGTTCTCGGCTCGTGCCGGTGCACCCAAAAGATGAGCAAACTTGACTGTCTAGAGGAAGTAAAAGTCATAACAAGGTTTCCGTCGGTGAACCTGCGGAAGGATCATTATCGGGACAACATGAGAGCGAGCGAGACGCGAGACGTACGTGGTACGTGATCGTCCATGTACTGTTTAGCCATGTACTGTTTAGATTTTGATGATTTGCGTGTGATATGATTCAACGGATGTTTATATGAATCGTTTAAAATAAAAAAGCCTTCAATTTCTGATATTTTACCTTTTCATTTGGGCTTCCCAATTGAAGCCCCGCCCATAGGGCGGGTACTGTTGCTAGTATGCTTTAATTAGTCCGTGAGAGCAGATAATGTTTTCAAGCCAAGGCACATTTCAATAGGCCGAAACAAAATGGCGGCTTAAGAACGAAGTGATGTGACAGTAGGCCGTTGAAGATGGCGACCACCATTTTTGTGAGGGTTTATTTTTATTTTTAAAATGAGCACTTCATTAATCATCTTCAAAAAGGTTGTTTAAACACACCCAAACACCCAGTTTTCCTTCACGCACTCTCTTGGAGGTCGAGAAGTATGCATGCAAAGTTTGGGGCCACTTGGTTTCATGGTTTTGGAGTTATGTAGGAGTGACACATACTGATGCACACTGATGCACACAAGATGAGCAAGATGTGAGGCAGAGGAGCCAGCCCAGAGGGGAGAGCAGTACTCCATCAAGCTGCAGATGAAGGCCTTGTTGATGGATAGGGGTTCAGATGTGCCAAGTAAGGACTTTGTATGAAGGTGAATTCCCAGTTGGCAGCTGGGTTTGGAGGCCAATGTTGAAATGTGGTTTGCCCAAGAAAGATCATGGCTGATAGTGAGACCCAGGAGTTTTAATGATGGAACCTTCAAATGTTGTTTGGTCATATCAATAGTGTTTGATAAACATGAAATTGACATGAGAATGTAAACATTTGTATGCAAGATGTCTCTCCAGAGGTTTGAAGAGGATTGCAATCAAAAGTCAGTTAACAGCTCATTATCTGGTGTGACCACCATTTGATATTGATAAATGCTTGGAAACGGCACCTCATTGAGGACACAAGATGGTTGAAGAAGGCTTGAGGGATGTCATATCAGATCTGCACCAAGGCTTAACTGCCGCAGTTAACGGTGCAATTGTCGTGCCATTTCATCCCACACATTTTCTTTGGGAGAAAGATTAGGCGAAACAGCTGGCCATGGAAATGTTGGAATGTTTTGTTGTGTGTTGAAGTTTGTGACCACCAGTGCGATGTCCAGAATATAGAGAACAAATATCATGCACTGAAGCTAACTAACAGTCGCAATGCATATCTATCCACATGAATACAGCCCATTCTTAAGAGATACTACATGAGATACCTCAGTCTATCATTTGTGTTGATGCGTCACTCTTCCCTGGGGGGTCACATCCGTTACAAATTGAGACAGGATGATTGTTTTATGATACCTTGGGCGAAAACCCTTTGTTTTGACAAACTGACTATTAGCATGATACGGTTCATTTATCCATTATTTCATTGAGGAGCTCCAACATCTAAAAATGGTTCCTTATTCGAATTGTCAATTTTTTTTGACATTCCCTTTCTGCGACATTTCCTTTTCTCGATACATTACGGAAAGGTCGATGGGGAAGGTTCTCCATGCAATGATGCCATTCGTCGTGGGTGCCTCTTGCTTTCATACTCTACGTTGGGTTAACCTTATTTTCAGGTTAAGTATGTACAGTAAAAGTTTAAATATATTGTTGTGGGAATGATATTTTAGGGTCAATCAAACTGTTTAGTATAACAAGGTCAACATCGACCAAATTTCTAAAATCTTCAATTTTCATCCAATGAAGAGAACTTGTATATCTGGTCACTGAATTCAACCACTAAGTATTTTTGAGGTCAACATAGGCCAAAAGGTCAACATAGGCCAAATTTCCAAAAACCTCAATTTTCATTTGAGTAACTTGAAATTTTAAAAGGATTTGCATACCAGGTCACTGAATTCAACCATAAATTATTTTTGAGCTCATCATAGGCCAACAACTTATTTTAGGGATTTCGCAAGTATTGTGCTATGCACAACACTGTATTTCTTTCTTTATTTGTTTATAGATTTTGATGTTCAGCGTTTTTTGTTGTCCCCCGTCGCACCGCGGAGCGAAAGGGGGACGATGGTTTTCCCGTCCGTCCGTCCGTGCGGGCGTGCGTGCGTGCATAAGCGAAGGACCCCATTCGAATTTGGTGTGTGGGTGCAACCCACATCAAAATCCAAGATGGCCACCGCCATGTATGTCTGATGCCATGTATGTCTGAACCTTGAGCGGAATATCTTGAAAAATAAGCGAAGTACGAACTTCTAATCTGGTGTGTGGGTGTATCTAGGCATAAGGAAGAATGCTATTGAAAATTGGGTCGCCATGTCAAAATCCAAGATGGCCACCGCCATGTATGTCTGAACCTTGTGAGCGGAATATCTTGAAAAATAAGCGAAGTACCAACTTCTAATCTGGTGTGCGGGTGTATCTACGCATAAGGAAGAACGCTATTGAAAATTGGGTCGCCACGTTAAAATCCAAGATGGCCACCGCCATGTATGTCTGAACCTTGTGAGCGGAATATCTTGAAAAATAAGCGAAGTACCAACTTCTAATCTGGTGTGTCGGTGTATCTAGGCGTAAGGATGAAACCAATTGAAAATTGGGTCGCCACGTCAAAATCCAAGATGGCCGCCACCATATATATGTCTGAACCTTGTGAGCGAAATATCTTGAAAAATAAGCAAACTACTAACTTCTAATCTGGTGTGTGGGTGTATCTATGCATAAGGAAGAACGCCATTGAAAATTTGGTCGCCACGTCCAAATCCAAGATGGCCGCCGCCATGTATGTCTGAACCTTGTGAGCGAAATATATCATAGCATGTTTTCTGCGTCTTCCACTTTGTCAACTCGCATCACTTCCCCGACTGGGGAGCTAGGCGTAACGCTTGTTGTCCCCCGTCGCACCGCGGAGCGAAAGGGGGACTATGGTTTTCCCCTCCGTCCGCGTAAGCGAAGGACCGCATTCGAATTTGGTGTGTGGGTGCAACCCACGTCAAAATCCAAGATGGCCGCCACCATGTATGTCTGATGCCATGTATGTCTGAACCTTGTGAGCGGAATATCTTGAAAAATAAGCGAAGTTACAACTTCTAATCTGGTGTGTGGGTGTATCTAGGCACAAAGAAAACGCTATTGAAAATTGGGTCGCCAAGTCAAAATCCAAGATGGCCCCCGCCATATATATGTCTGAACCTTGTGAGCGGAATATCTTGAAAAATAAGCAAAGTACCAACTTCTAATCTGGTATGTGGGTGTATCTAGGCATAAAGAAGAACCCTATTGAAAATTGGGTCGCTACGTAAAAATTCAAGATGGCCACCGCCATGTATGTCTTAACCTTGAGCTGAATATCATGAAAAATAAGCGACGTACCAACTTCTAATCTGGTGTGTGGGTGTATCTAGGCACAAGGAAGAACGGTATTGAAAATTGGGTCGCCACGTCAAAATCCAAGATGGCCGCCACCATATATATGTCTGAACCTTGTGAGCAAAATATCTTGAAAAATAAGCGAAGTACCAACTTCTAATCTGGTGCGTGGTTGTATCTAGGCATTAGGAAGAACTGTATTGATAATTGGGTTGCCACGTCAAAATCCAAGATGGCCACCGCCATGTATATCTGAACCTTGTGAACAAAATATCTTGAAAAATAAGCGAAGTACCAACTTCTAATCTGGTGCGTGGTTGTATCTAGGCATAAGGAAGAACTGTATTGATAATTGGGTCGCCACGTCAAAATCAAAGATGGCCGCCTCCATGTATGTCTGAACCTTGTGAGCGAAATATCATATCATAGCTTGTTTTCTGCGTCTTCCACTTTGTCAACTCACATCACTTCCCCGACGGGGGACCTAGGCGTAACGCTTGTTATAATGAAGGTTGGCACGATTGTTCAATTTGCTATCACCCTTGCCATTGAGTCCTTTTGTCAGGAATGGATTCCCTATCATCGGATTTGATTAAAAATTGAGCCTTTATGATGCAGTGGCAGAAAGGGGATGCTGCATGTATGTTGGAGTACTTTACATGCCTTTAATCAAATTATCACGTAAAGCCGTCTGTTTTTAAGATTGTCAAAGAAATTGATTGTCTAGATTGATTTATGGGTGTTGGTGCAGGGGTGTGGCTCACCTTTGAGCTGTGTGGCCTGGGTTCCAATATTGGCCCAGCTATAAATTCACTCTGGTGGTTCGGTGCAGGTCAAGGCATCGATGTGCATGATAGCCGTCAGAAGTATGTTAATTTAGAAGACCATTTTGCTCGCACTAGCCGTGCTGTGAAAGATCCCATGATGTCCATCATGCAGAGGGGGCAAGTTATTGCCGGCACCCTGAACAAATTCCAAATTACTGTTGCTTTCAATTGAACATCAGTCCTGGCCTGCTCGTTCATGAAAGAATTTCATCAAAAACGTTCTCGGTCCAATCCCACAAGAAGGTGGGTGGGGGTTTAAAATCTGGCCAGTTAAAGTAGTATAGCTGGCTTTTGGACTTAGTACAAACTAACAAACATGAAAGGGTAAATGGCCTAAACTCGTTACTTACGGTCTCTGTGTCACAATTGCGTGCACTTGCATTGTTTGAGCATTTTTAATGATTTTTTTTGCATTTGTATTTTTGCAATTTTTCAATTGCATTGTTTGAGTCCTGTAATGTGTCGCTTTGCTTTTGAAAGTACAATAGCATAAAATGCCAGCCTCACCGCCATATACCAGGTGAGGCTTCTACCTTTCTGTACAATATAACACTCAACAAGAATGACACTCGGTAGAGCGCATACCTCTGCCAGGCTGAACACTATGTTCTGAACATTATGTTTTGTATCCTTCTGATAGGCCAGATCTGGATTTGGATCTAAAGCAAAAATCGAATCGGATAGCTCTTGTCACTGATCCAACTCAACCAACTAGTTTTGTCATTTACTCGTCCACAACCTTTTGAAATATGTTAGATATTGTTTTTGCTCCTATCACTTAATGGTGAATTTTTTTTAAATCTGATTCGGATCTGAATTTGGATCTTCATCAAAATCAAATGGATTCATCCTTGTGTCACACACTGAACATGTCCACCAAGTTTCGTCCAAATCTGTCCATAACCTTTTGAAATATCATGCTATATATAGTTTTTGGCCCCATCAATAGTGAAGAATCACTTGAAAAATTATAGGGTCCGGTTCTGGATATTCACCAAAATCCTGTCCTTGTCTGTTGTCGCATACCCAACCTCTCCACCAAATTCCGTCCATATCCGTCCACAACTTTTTGAGGTATCATATTCACAGACAGACAACCAGACAGGTGGTGAAAACATTTTTGCAGCACAGAAAAGCCTCGTAATGGTTTTATCAAACTGAAATGATTGCAGAAGCCGAGGAAGGTGGAGGCGCTGTTGTCATTTAGAAACCATCGATTTTGTGTTCTGACCATGAAAGATTATCCTCAATGATTATACTTACAGGAGTGAACAGTCTCAATATCAACATTAATTGATCGTGGCTGGTGAGAACTGAGGTTTACATTTCCTGTAGTCAAGAATCAGAACGTTAAGTCTTTTGCGTGTTCATCTTGAGCACATTTTCACCGCAACATGAAACAAAATTCTGAATCGTGTTTCTATATTTAATATCCAGCTTCGCAACAAAATGATGTATTTCCCTGCTTTTTTGCTTCTTTTTTTTTCATCTTTTTTCTTTAAATCATGGGGGTGGTGAAATAAAATATTCACTATCTTTAAGAAAACAGACAAATCACAGTGCCATTTGCATATTTCAAGATGCTAACATTGTTTGAGTTTTAGTTCCCGCTTTTTGATTTTGAAGGGTTAAGTCTGCATCTGATCGTAATAATGCACTTGCTTTGCTTTGTTTTACAATATTTTGATTCAGCCCCCACCCCCTCACGGTTGTTTCGTCGTGGTTGTTTTCTTTTGTATTGCGATATTGGGTTTGTATAGAAAGGGGTGCACACAAATGGTTGCGTCTTGGTAATAGGCCTACCCAAAGTTAAAGCTCATTCGTGCTACATTAGTAAATTATCAGTGTCATCCCCATCATCGGTTTAGTAACTCATTCTGTCGATATAAATGTTTATTTGTATTTTGCTCTATCGGCGCTCTGTCGTTACTTGTTTGGAAATCCTTCTTTCAACCCCTACTGAGGTGCATAATGGTTCGTTCCTTTTCCTTTGCCCTGCCTTCGGCCTGTACCACGTTCGCCGTTACTAAGGGGTGTAAAGCGATTTATTTTCTGTGCGATTGCGTTTTTGAGAGCAAGAGTAACGAGAGGGAGTCGGGGATGGGAGAAGGATTGCAGTATGGCGTCGGGCAGTTGGCAGTTAACGGAGCAACACTGTTAACCCAAAGTACAGTGCTTGGCGGTCGGGAGTTCAAGCGGAGGGTGGAAAATGTAGACGAGGATCTGCCGGTGCTTCTCTGCGAAGTTTAAAACCGCCTGGAGGGTGTTGGTCAGGCCCAAGCCAAGCGATTCGTCTTTCCTCCTCCCCTCCTCAGCACTCACCTTCACCCCGACTCTTCATCCCCCCTTCCTCCTTTAGCCCGAATACTTCCTATTTCACCTCGAATACCTCACTTCCCCCTTTCGTCTTGTAACCATCGATTCTCACATTTTTCCCCTCCTGCCAGTTACTCTTCTATCCCGGTTGTAAACCCTTGTGTGCTCTTCCCCCCCTATTTTCCCCGCAGTCACACTCTGCTCACCTGAGGCTGATGTAATCCTCCCCCAACCCCTCAATCCCATTTTTCACCCTCAGTCGCACTCCGATAACCTCATGTAATCCCTCTCCCTCCTCCCACCCTCCTTGCCCCCCTACCCTACAATTTGCATTTCGCTTGATCCCCTCTTGTATGAATCTCTCTTCCATTACCAAACCGCCTTTTCTTTACCGAGGAGTATCATGGGCACCAGATCTGTGTGGCTCGGACTCCGTGCTGCTCGTGCTGTGTAAGTAAGCTTTCGGGATTAAACGTACACCGCACTGTATTGCCTTTCTTACTGAACTCTTTGTCTACTCCCCCCCTTCCTGCTCGCATTCTTTATTCTTTTGGAACTCGGTATCCAGGTATCCTTTGCTTAGAGCATTTTCTCGATTTTCCCCACTAATGTATATTGTCCATCCATGATTGTATTGCTTCCTTCGAGTCCAAACATGCCCCATGTTTCTTGTATCACCATGGGGGCACTTATTGCAGCACCTTCACATTGGAATTGGCAATGTATTGAATATTGATTCCATGGTACTGTGATTGCTCATCGTTTTTTTCCGATGAGCGTATTATATGAGAATGTGCTTCCTTCATTGTGATGCTCAACATGGTACGACTGCTTCTGATAAGTAATGCAGTCTTGTCACCCCCATCCCCCTGTTCCCCTATCTCCCCCCTCGCCCCCAAACCCACCTCTCAAACTTTTCCACAGCCACTTTCCACACTTTTTTAATTTGAATGGTCATTTGTATTATTTTGCGATTGTGTTCATGGTGAGAATGCTCACGTCTGTCAGGTTTGTCCTTGAACCTCAAGATATTCCATCCCTACGAAGGGGCTTTCTCTGGAACCCATTAGCTTGGTACAAGTTTTGTCCATTGGGGAATCGCTGCACGATCAAATCTCCAAAGATTTCATTATCCTTCATTTTTTATTTTATCCTAAAAAAAAAAAAAATCATTTTCTGCAGTCGTTTGTTTTGCAGTGCAATTTTCTAGGCCAATGATGGAATACTTTAAAAGTCTACTAATCCCCCAGCGTTTGTACTTGCGTACTTTCAGGCGGCCCTCATCTCGCTATGTGATCACTGGGCTGTAGTTTTGCACATTCCTGCCTGTTGTTGTGATTTGTTGATGAACAGTTGAAGGACTGGACAGGCCCTTACTTTTTTACCAAACTTGCCTGCCTGATAGTTGTACAGAGTGGCCACGAAGGGGACGACGTTGTTGGAGCATTTATTTTGACATGCATATTTGTCTGCGGGATCATTTTCATAGTCCAAATTAATTTCAAGAGGTCTCCAATGTTTTTTTGGGACTGGATATGTTTGTCTCGAAACAGCAGAAGCCATCTTCACCTTGGTACTTCCGGTTATGCAGTTCAAACGTTTGCAGTTGGACTTATTTGGAAATCCTGAAACTGGCTTCTCCACAGCAGTCAACCATTGAAAACGTGTTCTGGTTCGGCCACAACGTGTGAATCGAGAAGCTCCCAGAGGATTTAAATGTTCAACGTGTTGTGGGTAGGCCACAGCATCTGTCAAGCAATCCCCACGGCATTAACATTTCCCAAGCACGTTGTGGGTCGGCCACAACATCTGTGTCGACAATTTCTTGTTTCAAAAGTTTTCTTCGAGTGTTACAGATGGTTTGGTGTTGGTGCTGGGTTTAAATTCAGTTCTTCGTGTTTGCATCTTGTATCCGGGACTTTCTCGTTGTTTCCCACTTGCTAATGCAACCACACAGTGCTTGATGATTTCTACTGTGTGCTGCAAGGGCTTTGATCACTTATCACTGGTCACCTCAGAGAAAGATTAGTACATAACATCAACTAATCATTTCATTATTACCATGACCATTATGTTGCTGGAGAGATGCATTGGTGACAATGCACAAAACTTTAACAGAAAACTTGTATTTTTCATTTCAGGAATTTTTCCCTTGCTTCAATTCACCACTCACCCTCTCCTAATTTGATCATATCCTTTCCATCATCAAGAAAGCTACAATCTGAGAGACTTGTGTTTTGATGAATTAAAAAATGTTTTATGCTTCTGCAGCCAAAGGCGTTGGTGGCATCGATTTTTGTTGTCTGTCTGGTTGTCCGTCCAGCTGTGCGGCCGTCCATATGTGCGTAGTAGATTTCCATTACCACTGTAACTTGTGAACCATAGAAATAATTTTGAGCAAAGTTGGTACAATTATGTACTATGATCCAAAGATGAACTGATTTGACTTTGCGGTCAAAAGGTTAAATGGATATATGGCCTTTTGACCTTTAATTGAAAACTTTGTTACCACAATAACTTGTGGACCACAGAAGGGACTTCAACCAAATGTGGCACAAGTATAGGCTGAAATACAAAGATTAACTGATTCAATATTGGGTACAACAGGTCAAAGGTTGTGTGCCCTTTAAAATTTCTTTTTCAGATCATAACTCAAGTGAGAAGCATCTGATATTTTGTTTCTTTTCTCTTGCACTCTATCTCTCATGTGACCTTTAATTGAGCTCAAACGTAACAGTGGGTTTACATTGAACATTGCTGGAGGCCTATCCATTGATGTATTTGCATCAAATTATATTTACACGTTCTTCTAATGACCATTGAGGAAAAGTAGACGGATGTTGGACAACACTGGAGTTTAGCGAAATACAGCCGGTGACCTTGGGGAAAGTGACTTGGCTTCTCAGTGCACTCTGGGTGCCCGTGTTGCCGTCTTGTGCTGTCACGTTTCTCTCCGCAGTTAGTGGGGATCTTAAAAAAAATGCCCCTCCCCCCAAAAAACAACCCCTGTGAGATACAAACATCTGTGTCCTATTGCCCAGTATGCTGAGCTTCAAGTAAGGAAGCAGCACAATTTCTGTGGGAGATTATTTGGAAGTATTTTGTATGCATTGAACCGCCAAACTCCCAGAAACAGAGTGGGTCCTCTAGCCAAGTTTCCAGTGAACCTGGTAACAAACCCGTAATTGAGCAGAGTGCGTGGTGTAATGGTTAGAGCGTCTGCTCCGAGTCTGGGAGGTCAGCGGTTCAAACCCTGGCAGTCAGGGGCACCAACGACTTTAAATATGGTACGTGCTGCTTCCTTGCTTTGAAGCACAGCATATTATAAAAGGTTTAGAGCATGGACAATCCCCATAGGTTGGCATCCATGGGGATGAGGAACTTCCTTCTTGGAAAATGATTCATTAGTGTCGTGAGAAAAGCGGAGTCATTGGTGCAGCGTCACTGTTACCCAGAGTGTACTGGAAAGTAACGGCATTTACCTCAAGCTCGGTGGCTTTGTTTTTGTCGTCATAATTGTGTGTGTGTGTGTGTGTGTGTGTGTGTGTGTGTGTGTGTGTGTGTGTGTGTGTGTGTGTGTGTGTGTGTGTGTGTGTGTGTGCACGCACGCGCTCGTGCACCCGTGTGCCACTACGAGCCTTAGGTTGTGTTATAAAAATCAATTAATGAGAAGGAGCTCAATTGATTTATCTAACTATTGTCTGTGTTGTTCACACTTTTGACTGACTGACCCTGCTTTTTTCATTCTTGACTTTGTGAAAGTTTTCTCGGCCAATCTTGTACCTGGGTGAATATTAAAGTGACTTCTAAATTTGCTCAGTGGCACATTTCATTATCTAGCCTGTAGTTTTTCCTTACTTATTTATTTCTGTCATGCAGCAGTAAACGACAAATGTTGTGAATTATTCCTACAATGGCTGCAGATGGTAATTGCCTCGAGTTTTATTGCGGTTCAAAGCGCGCAGTCTCTGATGCACACATCCGTGCCCTCTTGCTCCCAGCTGTTAATGATTGAACAGGAAGTTTTATGATTTGTCACAGTCAAGTTATGGAAGCTTTGCAGTTGCATACCTTGCTGCCGCCGCATGTCATACTTGATTCCCATACTGTCATCCTTATCGTGAATGGCTTTGGTATCTGGTGAGAGGCCATCTACATATTGCATGAGCGACAGATGCAGCTTTTGACCTGTCCCTCCCCTCCGATTATGTTCCGATCACCTGCTCCTTTTTCTCAAGATCATTTTGAATGTCTCTCAACCTGCGTCATGCCCTTCCCACATCTCTCCAAACGTGCACAGGTATACGGCTCAAATGGGCACCAGATACTGCAACAGTCGAAAGCCTCACTGGTTCTGAACCTGGACATTGTCTTTGTAAGGCGTCTGTTGGGAATCTATTTCTGTGGGAGATAATTTGCCCACGAGTTACTATGGGGATTGGATGAAAATGTGTAAATTCTGAGTGGCGTTTCTAACTGCCATGACTGCCTTTCTTCTGTGCGAGTAAGGAAAAGGGAAATTTTTATCACTTTTATTGGAATGCTTTCATGTCGTCCACCACTTAGACTTGAACCAGCAATTGTCCTGCAAATTGAATCGATGTGATTGTGCATGTTTGATTTTGTAGAATATATTTGGTATTACCAGCAGGCAGCCACTCTTATTAACAGAGGTTAATTAATTATTTTTCAAAGTGTATGATTTTAATGTCTGTCATGTGAATACACCCAGACTTAAAAAATAGCGATATATGTTTTAAGAGCAAGGGCACTACCACCTATACCAATCTGAGGCTCAGGTCTGTTGTGTTAATCATGAGATGAGCAGGGGAGGGGATGGGGAGGAAGAGGTGTGGTGGGAAAGGGAAGTTAAAGGGAGTAGGGATGCTGGGAGTGAAGGGTAGCGAACCTCTGCATTATTTCTTTCTTTTCAGATTTTTATGCATCACGTTCCAACTCCCTTCCCTCCCATCCGACCTTTAGTTGCATTTCACTAGAAAAGATTTCAAGGCCGCAACCCAAGATGATGGATCGCAGAGAGGATCCAGGCAGTTTGAAAAGAAATGTACTATATTCATGTTATTATATACACTAGGCCCGCGACATGGTGACTACGTTCTTGAAAACACATGACGTAAAATGGATCAATGTATCTCATAAGAATTAATGTAAATGGGATGGGGGGTAGAGGGATGGGAATTAGGTTCCTTCACCCACATCAGATGCATCACATTAAAGTAAATTCACTCACTTTTCATTGTTTATACTAGCGTGACTCGGCGCCTGTATAGATAAGCTAGAAATTGCTCTGTGTCCTTCTGCTCCTTCCATTTTCTGTATATTACTTTGATTGCTTTTCTTCCTTTAGTCTTGTGTAAATAATAATAAATCCTGTTATTTCCTACCTTCGTCTTCTTCTTCATGCTCGTCCGATCGTCTTTGTGATTTCCCCATTGAGTACCTGTGGTGCGATTTGGCCAACGCTCAGAATCGGGTTTAGTCTTTGTTAATGGCTCGAACGTCGTGTTGCTAAAACCGCTCGGCAACGAGAACATCTAAAACCGGGGTTCGAGTGGTACTTGTCTCCCTGTTCTGCGGAGGGACGGATAAAGGTATTCGGGATAAACCCTGGACCCATAACCCTGATCCGTTCCATCCCGCGGGAGAGCGTTACAAGTACCAGGAGCGGAGACGGTCAGCTTAACAAGACAAGGGGCTATAACTACCTCTTGCTAAGGGGGAGAGCCATACTCCGTATCCGTAACAATATATTGGGAGGTTGAAGGGGCAGTCTGGTTTCAGAAGGGCTGAGGCAGGGTGCAGTTCCCCTCAGGTTCATTCTAGCAAGTGATCTGAGATTTGTTTTTGTCATGTTTCCCATCCTTTATTTTTTTTTCTCTCGAATGACGTGAGGTTAGCCGAATGTTTTGCTCTCCAACTGTTTATTATAGAAATTTGATTACTCCCAATGAGGCATGTTGAGCTGACTGATTAGGAAAACCTTAAAGTAAAAACAACGTGAGAGCTCAGACTCTTGAATTTATAGGTTTCACCATCAGCGATGACTTCTCCTGGACTAACCACAAAGCAAAGCTGCCTTTCAAAGCAATCCACACACTGGGCATCCTTGGGCAATCCAAGTCTTTCTTTTCAATTTAATCAGAGCTACTTGTAATTTATAAGGCCTTTGTTCATATCTCAATGAAGGACTTCTCTCCCCAATGGGCTGGTACCCCAGCATCATATCTGCCTTTCCTGGATTCGGTGTAATCTAAAGTTCTCACCATTATTGGCGTCTCCCACGCCGAGGCCGAAGGACATGGTCTGTTGCTTTTCAGATCGCAGCAGGTCGGTGCTGGTCTGTTTTCTATCGCCTCTTCTCTGATATTGCTCCCTGCGCTCTGTTCTCCAACCATCCATTAACTCCAGGTTCCACCTGTTCTGTACTCTAGTAATTTGCTCCTTGAGGTTGCCAATTTATCTGATGCACATGTTCAGCCATGCTCTTTCATGAGCCTCGCCCTTGACGGAAGGGGCGGGGGGGGGGGGGAATGAAGACGACGATCGTTTGCATCCTGGAGACGATTGGTGTTCTCACATGGGTGCTTTGATTTCTCTGAGCTACCCTACATACAATGTATATGGTGCTGTATGGAGTGTATTGGTGTGGCTCTTTATGGTGATGGTGTCAATCTGTAGAGTCTTGTGTTGAAGTTTTATGGTGGCCAAGGATGTCTTGATGGTAGGATGGAGGTTGTGATTTTGGACAGGGGATGGATGGCGGAGGGGTGGAGCATGTCTTTCATCCCTATTAGATGAGGATATAATTTTTTTTGTCTGTTCTACACACAGTCGGCTAAAATGATCGTTCGTCAACCTTGAGGACAATTGCTTTATGCATTCACTTAAGGAATGATCACAAGTTTGCACATTGCAAAGGTTTATCATTCATGATTCATCAACCTTGGAAAAGTTGCGAGTTAAGCTGGAAAAATTCCTTTTTCTTTGAGGAATGTTTTGTGCAGTTGTGTGTGTGTGTGTGTGTGTGTGTGTGTGTGTGTGTGTGTGTGTGTGTGTGTGTGTGTGTGTGTGTGTGTGTGTGTGTGTGTGTGTGTGTGTGTGTATGTGTGTTCTTCCATCCCCCTCACCTTTGCCCAGTGGGGAGGGGTGTTGGAGAACCGGAACCGTACCTTTTAATATTGAGTCAGCTTGTATGGCTTTCTTGAATTTACAAATGATTTGTCGTGCCATTCTGACCCTCACATTTGTGGTAAGAATAATAATTCTCCAAGCCATGTCATTCAAGAATGAAACTGAAGATGAAAAATGAAATTTCCCAGCGTTTGTTTTTGAGATTGATGCATACAAATATTTGCTCATCTTGGAAATGACTCACTCTCCCCTCGACATCCTTTCACCCCTCTCCAATGCAGTGTCTAAAATCTAAATAGATCATATAAGTTTTCCACTGGCACATGCAAAGAAGACCCTGAGTTAGAATGAATCGGAGGGGGTGCTCCACCCCCAACCCCCCTTATCATGTTCACTGCCATTCTGGTCCCCCCCTCCCCCCCCCCCCCCCCCCCCCCCCCCCACCCCCTGTTGATGTGTTAATACATAGAATCCTGCTTGTCGACTTGAAACCTTTTGTCCGTGACGTGTATCTGAAGGCCTGGGGTGGGGGGTGGGGGGGCAATCTGGAGTCACTCCTTTCACCTCCCCCTCCACCATTAATTCGTGATTACTGCTCCATCCTTGCTCACAAGTGCTTCTTCTGAACTTAGCTCGCACCCGGCCACTCTTTCTTATTCCAAGCTAGTGATGTGCAAAGCATTTGCAATCAACATCATTGTACTTTTGTATTCATTGCAAGGGCATTTTTTAGGCAATGGAGACACTGTGTAGAGAATCATATCCTGGCATCCAAGTATTGTGAGGCATGTGCTCACCTGGGAACATGAACTGCACCTGGTTGACAATAAAAACAAATCTTCATTAAACGACGTTTTGATCGATCAATGTTATGCCGAGCACTGCACAAGATTTTGATCAATGGCTGTTGGGGAATGTGACCTCTAACCTGTCCTATAATTTTAATTTTTAAAAAGAGTATTGTTGTTCAAACATCTTTGAGATCATTGAGTGTACTGCTATCAATCTTCATCTCTTTTTGTTGTTGGGGGGAATGTGGGTGGTGGGGAGCAGTGGGGGGGGGGGGGGGGGGGGTGGGGGAGGGAATACTTGTTGCCTGCACGTTAAAATGCTGCATATGAGATCACATGAGTCACCTGCCACCTTGTATTTTTTGAAAATGACCAAGGATCTTCCGACAGTGAAGTAACCGTGAAGATCATATTGAACTTGTGAATTTGAGAGGTGCTTCCATGTTGTTGGTTAAAATGGGAGTTTCACTCTGCAACGTGGCTGCATTTTCCCCGTACGAAATTGTGCCTCGTAAGCGTCGCACCGTTGCTGCACGTGCTTGTGGTTAGCATTCAAAAACTGATCTTGGAGTAAACGTTGCATGGTGCTGTCAAATGTCCCAGCAGCTGGTGTGCGACACTTCCGCCGTGATCAATCGCATGTGACTATGACCGCAATATTAAACCCCGGTTCGACATGGCCATGAGCGAGCTCGTGGCATGCAACCCCACCCGCGAGTTGGTGTTTGAGCGAGAGAAAGGTGAAGTCCTGTGTTTGATTTGCTTGTTTGTTTTTCATCTCGTGGCATTCCGAAGCATGGATCGTGCATCTGGCCACGGTCACACCCATGGATCATGGATGCTGTTGATCCATTTATTTTGTGATGTTGCCACAATAATTCTTCAGCAGATGGGATTACTAAAGTCTTTGAGCAAAGCACATCCGTTGCCACATAAACGGTACCTAGTGGTGTGAATTCTGTGGAGTAGGCAAGGCAGCGGTTGCGTCGTAGCACAGTACCTGAAACGACGTTTTGAAATGTTTTATTTAATTGCCCGGTTCAATGGGGAGGGAAGGGTTAGCTGAAGTTTTTTTTTTTTGTACCTTTGGGAGCAATCGACTACTCTGCTACTGCCACTCGACCAGCGTGTTAAAAATCTGGACAATAAACTTCCAGAGGTGGACAAATGGTGGACTTGTTTGGCTGTTCGTGATGCAGTGGGAAGCAAGGATGTACGTCTTGGAATTTCTGCCTGGTTTTATTTTCATTCACATTCGCGTCATACCACTGCCAAACGCAATGGACTGGCGTGTAAAGTGAGAAGATTATGATGTATATTCCTTCCTGGTGGTTATCTGCAATTGTTTGCCTGTTCATGGATATGAGGATACACTCAGCAAATGTCCACCTTTTCCGTGGTTCGAAAAAGGAAGTTGATTTGTCCTATCCCTTAATGAAGTAATGGAGATTTTTATAATGTGTTTGCAGATGTTTGATTCAGGACTTTGAGTGGAGCATTTCCATTTCGTAATGGATGTCCCAGGTTTTTCTGTTCTAGGCAAATGCCATATTTTGATAGGGAGGGTGGTGTGAGACTTCTGAAGATTTTCACGAGAGCGTTATTATTGGCGGAGGTTATGTTTTCACCTGTCTGTCTGTTTCTTTTTTGGGAACAGGATATCTCAAAAAGTTGTGGAAGGATTCGCACAAACTTTGGTGGAGGGTTTGGGTGTGTGACAAGGACGAAATGATTAGATTTTGTTGAAGATCCGAATCCTGATCCGAGAAGTTTTTTTGAAGTGATTCTTCACCATTGAGAGATGGGGATAGAAATTATATATAGCACGACGTCTCAAGAAGTTATGGGTGGATTCGGACGGTGGACAAGGTTGGGTGTGTATGACGAGAAAGAGTTTATTTAATTTTTGTTCCGGTCCTCATCCAGATCTGACCTATCAGTTGGAGACAAAACGTAAAGTGTTCCACTTGGCGTAGGTGTGCTCTCCTCCGAGTGCCTTTCTAGTTCACACTGTGATGGTACCTGAAATGCAAAACAGTGAGACCTGAAGTGCTTTATGTTGAAAGCATGATGTATGAAACTACAAATGCAATTTGTCTGACCTCAGCAACTCAGAGTCTCTGTGCAGTCGATGTCTCCAGCAGTCCATTGTAAATGAGGATGCGGTATTGGACTTCGCTCATTTGTAATGTCTGTACGTGCGAAGGGCAGACCATTTTATTCGACTAATTCATCAGATAATTGTTTAGTGTGTCTGCTTGTCCAGCAATCAAACAAAATTGAAAATCTTTCCAAACAGGAAACGTGCTGATTTTAAGGACGTCATAAAGGACACAAAGAACAGGCATAAATAACGAATGTAATGTGTTGAATAAGGTGGTGTAAGACGCTGCAGCAACGGCGGGAAAGTACTGAATTTTTTTCGACAACATAAAAAACCTTATTTTATGCCTCTGCCATTGTTAGACTATCAGTCTTGTTTTAATCAAGACGGTTTGGGGAAATGTGTTTTATGAACACACTCGTTCTTGATGTGCAGTCATTTGCTGCGTGTTCACATTTAAATAATAACGTCTATTGGCGGCAAATCTCCAGAATGAGAGGCTGAAAAAAGAGTGACGATGAGTTTTACTCAGGGTACAGTAGTAATAGTTATGCAGATGAAGAACTGAAGTAAAAGCAGTAATATAACTCTATTGCCGAGTACTCCCGGTATTATTGCAAGGAGACGGTCTAAAAAACCGTACCTGTTTGACACCACATTTCAAATTTGGCATCCAAAGCTACACTGCTAATGGACGTTCTCCATTGTACAAAGTCCTTCTTTGCAATACCTGAACTCCTATCCACCTACAAGGCCTTCATTCGCAGCTTCATGGCATACTTCTCTCCCCTCTTGGCTGCCTCCCCTGCCTCACATTTTGCTCAGCTTGATGCCATGGAAACCAAGGCCTTCAAGATTATTGCACTCTCCCACGATGAAGCCGAGTCTATGGATGGGCATATCATTTTGCTATTGCAGACAGGTCGGTGGTCTGACTTCTACCACCTCCATTCCAGTCTTCCACCCTCTACTATTTGTGTGTTTTGCCCCACCCAACCCAAGTTTTCTGCATGGTGCAAGTGGTCCACCATTGACCCCCTGATCCCGCCCCCCTCACCCCCACCCCGCTGGTGAAACACCCAAAATTCAGTCACTGCTCACCTCCACTCATTTACTGATCTCTTTTTCCCCACATGTGGAACCAGCTTCCACATTCTCTTCAATCCCATGTTACGTGTTACCTCCCCAAACTCCGGTCACGGTGCCCCTCAGAGTCTCGAGCGGGAACACAGCAGAAAGATTTGTTATTTTGAGTGTTCTAGTAAACCATGGTAAAACCACACTAATGTAATTGTAGAACAAAACAAGTAATTGTATTAAGAACTCTCACATGCACAATAATAACATTATTAAAGAAAGTACAATGAAAATATCACTTGCATCAAATGAACATTACCTATACATCATTATATACATCAAATATACATCAAAATACCATATACTATACATCAAACAAACAGTACCATCGTTCCCCAATGCTCTCAAAGCAATAAACTCACGATACGCCAAATGTGAGTGGAATGTAACGTTCCCCAAAGTCCGTGCACAAATCCCCACGCGGGGTGAAGGTTGAAGTCGTGCAGACCGACGAGAATAGGCAGGTATCGGCACGGTGGCAGACGAGGAGTTATGAGGTGAGAGGTCGATATGGGAACCAACGGCAATCAACACGATGTCGATATTGGAATCCCAACGACCAAAAACGATGCACGAAGCGGATGGCCTCTTCAAGGACAAAATGGCAGATTGGCCTGTAATGGAGACTCTTTCCTTCCTGCCAACAATAACTCGCGCTTGGTAATAAAACCTGAGATGCAGGTTTAATTACAATCGCAATATAGGACGATGTCACGGGCAATCCCTTTCATGGGAAGCCTCAACTCATTCGCGACCAATATCAAAAAAGTCCACTCACAGCCTCGATGCGACTTACGGATGTCTCCTTTTTTAGCCGCGTCGCAGACGCTGCTCATAGAGTGCACTCTGCTGTTGTTGTTGTTACCACGTCTTCTTCTTCTTCTTCTTGTTGTTGTTCTTGCAGAGAAGACAAAACCTCAAAGCTCCACCCATTCTGGGAACCATAGCTCCACCCATTCTGGGAGAGCCTTCATATAAACAAATATCCACCATTTTATTAACTCGCATAGCTTTGAGGCCTGTTTTGTAGGCCCGTGGTGTCTTCCTCTCACACAGTTTTCTTTCAAATCAAATTCGATATATCATTTCATTTTTCACAGTCGCCAACATAGTTTTAGACTCGGTTGAAAAAAAACAGGAAGAAAATGCGATGAAAGTTGCCCTTTATAGAACGAAATGAATTCTCAAAGGCCTGTAACTTCAAGTCCATTGACATATATTTTTTTTAAATCGCGGCATGCTCAGGCATACACCGCCCGAAATAAGAGACGGGAAAATGCCGAGATATATATATTTTGTTTAAATCGCGGCATGCTCAGTCATACACCGCCCGGAATAACAGACGGGAAAATGCCGAGATATATTAAAAATTCGTCCCTTTGATGACAATCGTCACGATGAAATATTTAATTTATACGTCGTCACAATAATGTGGAGAGAGGAGCATAGCTTCGTTCACGTGTCGCCACATACAGGAAATTGCCGAGATATTTTTTTTTTTACATCGCGGCATGGTCAGTTATACACCGCCTGAAATAACAGACGGGAAAATGCCGAGATATATTAAAAATTCGTCCATTTGATGACAATCGTCACGATGAAATATTTAATTTATACGTCGTCACAATAATGTGGAGAGAGGAGCATAGCTTCGTTCACGTGTCGCCACACACGGGAAATTGCCGAGATATATATTTTTTTCAATCGCGGCATGGTCAGTCATACACCGCCTGAAATAACAGACGGGAAAATGCCGAGATATATTAAAAATTCGTCGCCACACACGGGAAATTGCCGAGATATATTTTCACTTTGCACAAAAATAACATCAAGTAATCGAATCAATAGGAATGTCCTGTGCTTATAACATCGACGTTATAGGCACAGCTGCATCTAGGCATTGTGTAACATCGACGCGGCTTTTGTTTTAATTAAAACTTTTTGTACTTGTTTAATCAAGGCCTTCGCAATAACTGTCACAGTAATTTTCCTAAGAGGCACCGCTTCTGGGAACCTAGTGGAAGCGCACATGATGGTCTGCATGTACTGATCTCCAGCCTTAGTTTCAGGTAAAGTGTCTACACAGTCAATAATGATCCGGCTGAATGGTTCTTCAAAAGCTGGAATCGGTTTTAAAGGTGCTCAAGGGGATTTCTGATTATGTTTGCCCATCAGCTGACAAGAATGACGAGATTTACGGAATTCCGCCACATCATGTCGCAATCCTGGCCAGAAAAAATGTGCCAGAATTCTTTCACACATCTTGTTCACTCCAAGGTGCCTGGCCAAAGGTGACTCATGTGCCAAACTCAATATCTCCTTCCAGTACGGTTGTGGCACCACAATTTGGTAATGGACTTTCCACTCATCATTCGCTGGTACCTCCGGTGGTCTCCATTTTCTCATAAGTATTTCCCCTTTCATGAAGTAACCAACAGGTACCTTCACAGCCTCTTCCTCTGTGATGGCCTTACCAATCAGACTCCGGAGTTCAGAATCTCTGTGTTTCTCTTCAACAAGTCTCTTTCGGACAAGCACTGTTTGTTCAGCCTCGTTCCCACATGTCTCCGACGGACACTCCATTTTATCCTTTGGTCCAGATGAAACCTTATAATTAGGTTCCTTGGTGTCATTCCCTTTCCTACCATGTCTCGCAGACCTTTCCTCCAATAACTCTATGGAACCCAAATCCACATCACCTTCCTTCTCATTCTCTTCAGAGCACTTCCTACCCGTAGCACGAGTCACTGCACATGATGGAAAGATACCCGAAATCTCCTGTTCTAACTGTGCTGTTATTTTCCATACTGGGCTTTTCAACCAACATTGGATTACCTGAAACCCGACCACCGGTCAAATCGTTCCCGATAACAAAATAAATTCAATCCACAGGAAGAGTGGCTTGTAAACCTACGGTGACTGGTCCTGACACCAACTCAGACTTTAAATGGATCACATGAAGAGGATCTTTAACGAAGCCATCAACCCCCTGTAAGAGGGCACTAACCCCAGTTGCAGTTTTTTCAGACAATGGCAAAATGCCCTCGAGCATCAAAGATTGATGTGCTCCCGTGTCCCTCAATACCCTAACAGGTCTCTGGTTAGTTAAGTCCCCATCCAGTGACACAAACCCCTTGGAAATGAAAGGTTTGTTGTAACCCTCTTGGACCAGGTTTGTTATTTGATGCAGTTAGTTTGGCATGGGGACCTTCACAATTCACTGCCCTCCAAGGACGATTTCTCGCACTGGCCAACTCATTCGGAGTTGAACTAGCCTGACACCGATCCTGATTTCTCCTTTTCAGGGCGTAACATTGGGACATCAAATGCCCAGGTTTCTTGCAAAAAGCGCAAGTAGGCCCGGAGGAAAATCCCGTGGTCTGCCTCGGGGCCCCTGGAAGGTAGGTCTGCCTTGGACGTCTGCATTTATGTCCTCGGAGTCTTTTGATCACTAAAATTGGAAGTACCAGGTTTTGCTCGATACTCCTCTCTGGGCCGCCTCCATGAGAATTTGCTCTCAAAACCTGATTTAATGTAACTCCCTTGGCCACCTCTAGGTGGGAAATTAGGTTTGTGAAACCCCATCCTGTGTGTCAAGGCATAGTCACCTGCCACTGTTGCTGCCTCATATAACTCAGGTACTTTTTTGTTCATCCAAACGGACTTTAATGTGGACACACTGTTTAAATTCTTCCACCAAAATCGATTGTCGTAAACGGTTAACGTCTTCCCCAATCTCTTTCGAGTCACATCACCGATCAAACATAGTTTCCTTCTCTCTGGCAAACTCCACATGGGTCTCATTCTCCCACTTTCTGGCATTCCTAAATTTTTGTCGGGAAGCTTCGGGGACCAATTGATAGGCTTTGAGAATGGCTTTCTTAACTTAACTGTCTCATAATCTCCGCATTGGTCAGTCGGTAAAGCCGAATAGATATCTTGAGCTTTACCCACCAGAACACTTTGTACTAACATAGTCCGTGACTCCACAGGCCATTTTAACTTCTGAGCCACCTTTTCAAAGTGTAAAAAGAACTTGCCGACCTCCGTTTTATTAAAGGGTGGAAGCAGTCTTGCATGCCTACCAATGTCCCAAGAGTTCTGACTTGTTGTCGAACAATTTTGCCTCTAGTATTTTACATATACAGTGAACCCTCGTTTATCGCGGGGGTTACGTTCCAGAACCCCCCGCGATAAACGAAAATCCGCGAAGTAGCGACCATATTTTTTTTTTTTTAATATATATATTTTAAAGCATTATGAACTCCCCACACTCTTATTAACCTTTCCCATACTCTTATAAACACTTCCTATACTCTTAAACACTTTTTACACTCTTAAACATACGTAATTTTAACAACATATAAAATTCTAATGGGTACTCACCATTGAAGATACTGTAGCTACCCATGGGTTCCCCAAGCAAGACCAGCATCAGAATCTCCTTGCTCCAGCCGGTGACGTCACCGGCGGGGATTCCCGGCGCGAGAGTGGCTGGTCACGTGACCGCTAAAGCGTGCCGCGCTTTGCGGGTATAATCAGCTACACCTGTTGATCACGTGACCACCGATTCACTGAAGCACGCCACGCTTGAGAGGCGTGGCTTTCGGTTTCTGGTTGTGCTTTATAATGCAGCCCGATAAATGGGCTTTTCAGTGTTCCCGAGTTGGTTTTGAGAATAAATATCTTCTCGGACGAGTTTGTGTCTTGCCCGTCATTTCGTCCGTATCAAGCAAGAGCCCCGGCTCTTCAATACTACAACTTGCGTGATGAAGATGATGATGAATTAGCTGTGCAGTACTGATGACGATGAAGGTGATGACGATGATGAATGTACTGGCGTTTTCCATACGCACGACTCTTTGTCTACCCTTCTACTGTACACTATGTACAGTATTTTATTTCTTGTAATATGTTTTAAATACTGTATTTTTCTTATTTCTTTACGTTTTTTAATTTTTTAGGCTAGAAAATGCTTATTTTACCACAAAAATATTTAAAATAATAGTATATAAAAATACATTTATACCGCAAAATCCCGCGATATAGCGAAAAATCCGCGATATAATTTTACATATACTAGCGAGAAAAAACCGCGATGTACCGAATCCGCGAAAAGTGAACCGCGATATAGCGAGGGATGACTGTATATATATATGTATAAATAAATAAATACATATATATATATATATATATATATATATATATATATATATATATATCTATATATATATATATATATATATATATATAATTATATATAAATAAAATACGAGAGACAAAATTGTCTATATATATATATATATATATATATATACATATATATATATATATATATATATATATATATATACATACAGACTTGGCATTTAATATGGAATATATTTTTTGTGGGGGTGAACTTACTTTTCAAGATGTCTTAGAACCAAAAGTTCATTGGAATTATGTTGAAATTATTCTAGATTTTGTTAATGTGACCTTTAAAAGAAACAAAAACCACATTTGACATTTCGAAGCAAATGAATTGATCCTTGAAAGTGATGTAAACTGATATCGAACTCAATTCACAGACAGTACTGTGTTAAACTTCTGTACGTTTTCCAGAAGTATCTCTGTATTTTGCACATTAGCCAAAAAAAATTTCAACAAAAACAAAAGCTAAATTATGACTGGGATTACGGACAGTAAAATTACAGTTCAGTACTTCGTGTAACCCCCACGAGCATTCAGGAGAGCACGTACACGTTGAGGCATGCTGTTCACGAGATTTGCCAAGGTTTGGACAGGAATTGCTTGCAATGCAGTTACAATAGCCTGCTGCAATTCACGCACAGAGGCAGGCTGCTGGTCCAAGTTGTCAATTTGACGCGTTAATTCTGCCCACAAGTTCTCTATCGGATTCATATCCGGGGACATGGCAGGCCACTCCATATGCTCTTCACCACGGTCAGCAAGAAAGTGTTGGATCATGCGAGCACGATGAGGCCGTGCATTGTCATCTTGGAAGACAAAGTTTCCTCGAAAGGCTGCACGAGCAAATGGAAGCAATGTTTCTTCCAGAACGACCCTGTACTTGAACAGGAACGGCCGGGAACCTGTCCCCCATTTTTCTAATGAAACAATGCCCCTATTCTCGGATATATCATTCGGGGCATTTTCCAGGAACGTACAGTCACGTGAAAAAGTAAGTACACCCCATGTAAAGATTTGACTTTTTCGACATATTTCAACATACAGCTATTTGATCTTCATTTCAACAATATTGATAGATAAATGTGATATAATATAACAAATATCATGAAACATTTACATTTTGTAGTCCGTTGTATAATTTAGAGAAACATAAATGCAAATTTCGCATGTGGAAAAAGTAAGTACACCCCATGAAATGTTTTTAAAATCTTTTTAACATATGAGGACATATCAATATTTGATCTTCATTTAAACAGTATCTATAGATAACGGTGATCTAATTGAACAAAAAACAATGAAAAATTGACTTTGCAATAATTTAGTCAACAAAAAATTAAGAGATGCCATTTCCTTCTGTGGAAAAAGTAAGTACACCCTTGGCTCTAATAGGTGGTATTGCCCCCTTTGGCAGAAACAACCTCAAGTCGGCGTTTCTTATAACTATCTACCAGTCTCTGACATCGACTGGGAGAAATTTTTGCCCACTCCTCCATGCAGAATTCTTTCAGCTGTGCGATGTTTGAGGGGTTTCTTGCATGCACAGCTCGTTTCAAATCCCCCACAACATTTCGATGGGATTTAGATCCGGGCTTTGACTTGGCCATTCCAGAACCCACCATTTCTTTCTTTTCAGCCATTCCTTGGTGGATTTAATGGTATGTTTAGGGTCATTGTCATGTTGCAAGGTCCACATTCGGTTGAGCTTCAACTTCCCGACAGATGGCCTCACATTATCCTCAAGAACCCTCTGGTACAATTAAGAATTCATAGTGGATTCTATGATGGTGAGCTGCCCAGGCCCTGATGCAGCAAAGCTGCCCCAAACCATAATATTTCCACCACCATGCTTTACAGTTGGTATCAGGTTCTTGTGGTCAAATGCTGTCTTTGGGTTTCGCCAAACATGTCTTCTGGTACTGTGGCCAAATAGCTCTACCTTTGACTCATCTGTCCAGAGCACATTGTTCCAGAAGTGCTGGTCACTGCCGAGGTGTCCATTGGCAAACTTTAGTCTTGCCCTGATGTTCTTTCTGGACAGCAAAGGTTTCCTCCTGGCACACCTCCCATGTAGATCAAATTTGTGCAGCCTCTTTCTAATGGTAGACTCGTGCACTTTGACATCAACAGTGGCAAGAGCTACCTGTAGGTCCCGTGATGACATTCTGGGGTTCTTAGAGACTTCTTTCAGCATCTTGCGGTCTGCTCTCGGGCTGAACTTGCTGGGGTGGCCTGGCCTGAACAAGTTGGCAGTTGTTTGGAATCTTCTTCACTTGTAGATGATCTTCCGGACAGTCGAATTATTGATTTCAAATTGTTTGGAGATCTTTTTAAATCCCTTCCCAGACTCGTAGGCATCTATAACCTTATTTCTGAAGGCCTCAGAGAGCTCTTTTGATCTAGGCACGGTGATGCCGCACACTTCAACAAAAAGAGCAAACCAAACTTTGCTCTTTTGCATTAACTGGAAATTAGGTTTAAATATTATGAGGTTTAAATAAGACAGGTTCCTCCAAGATCCTCTCCAACGATGTTCTAATCATTTGCACCTGAGCTAGTGCACCTGATTCTAATTTTAGGTATTTGAAGTAGTGATAAATGTAGGGGTGTACTTACTTTTTCCACATGCGAAATTTGCATTTATGTTTATTTAAATTATACAATGGACTACAAAATGTAAATGTTTCATGATATTTGTTATATCACCTTTATCTATCAATATTGTTGAAATGAAGATCAAATCGCTGTATGTTGAAATATGTTGAAAAAGTCAAAACTTTACATGGGGTGTACTTACTTTTTCGCGTGACTATCTCCCCCATGAATGTCATCGTCCGACTGTATTTGATTTCATATGCAAAGGCGTATTCATTTACTGTAAGCAACTGCATCTTTCAGAATGACACCTTCCGTAACAATATCATTGAAATATTATAATCTTCAGACATTGAAAAAAGGAATTTATGATGTTTCTGGAATTGCTGGAGGGCCTGTAGACCTGAGTCAATTGTGAATATATTAATTATTAGATTTCAAGGTACCAACAGTTCGACCACGTGTCACCCAAAGGAGATTCAGTAGCGAGAACAAAGTACAAACATTGTGCACGAAAATCGAGAAACAATGCATTAACACAATGCACAAACACAGTCCCAGATGTACAAACCTGAACGATATTTTATGATTAATGAATAATCTTATTATAATAGAGCAAACGTGTATGGTTATGTATGCGACAAAAACGTCTTCTTCTTCTTCAAATAAAATTATTAACACCCTCTTAATTAACCCTCTTAATTACATTTAGACTACTGAGACCCTTCAGACCTTTGACGACCCTTCAAAGCCCCAAAGATCCAAAATAACACCAAGACCCCTGAAGACACAAAATACCCTTAAAGACCCTGAAGACACAAAATACCCTTAAAGACCCCGAAGAGCTCAAAGACTCCGAAGACCCGGAAGACCCAAAACACCCCGAAGACCCAAAATACCCCGAAGGCCCCAAAGACACAAAATACCCCGAAGACCCAAAATACCCAAAAGACTCCAAAGACCCAAAAATACCCCAAAGACCCAAAATACCCAAAAGACACAAAAGACCCCGAAGACACAAAAAGCCCCAAATACCCCAAAGACCAAAAATACCCCAAATACCCCCAAGACCCAAAATACCCCGAAGACCCAAAATACCCCGAAGACCCAAAATACCCCGAAGACCCAAAATACCCCGAAGACCCAAAATACCCCGAAGACCCAAAATACTCCGAAGACCCAAAATACCCCGAAGACCCAAAATACCCCAAAGACCCAAAATACCCCGAAGACCCAAAATACCCCGAAGACCCAAAATACCCCGAAGACCCAAAATAACACCAAGACCCCTGAAGACACAAAATACCCTTAAAGACCCTGAAGCCACAAAATACCCTTAAAGACCCCGAAGAGCTCAAAGACTCCGAAGACCCGGAAGACCCAAAACACCCCGAAGACCCAAAATACCCCAAAGACACAAAAAGCCCCAAATACCCCAAAGACCAAAAATACCCCAAAGACCAAAAATACCCCAAATACCCCCAATACCCAAAATACCCCGAAGACCCAAAATACCCCGAAGACCCAAAATACCCCGAAGACCCAAAATACTCCGAAGACCCAAAATACCCCGAAGACCCAAAATATCCCGAAGACCCAAAATACCCCAAAGACCCAAAATACCCCGAAGACCCAAAATACCCCGAAGACCCAAAATACCCCAAAATACCCCGAAGACCCAAAATACCCCAAAGACCCAAAATACCCAAAAGACACAAAAGACCCCGAAGACACAAAAAGCCCCAAATACCCAAAATACCCCAAAGACCAAAAATACCCCAAATACCCCGAAGACCCAAAATACCCCGAATACCCAAAATACCCTGAATACCCAAAATACCCCGAAGACCCAAAATACCCCGAAGACCCAAAATACCCCGAAGACCCAAAATACCCCGAAGACCCAAAATACCCCGAAGACCCAAAATACCCCGAAGACCCAAAATACCCCGAAAACCCAAAATACCCCGAAGACCCAAAATACCCCGAAGATCAGGAGCCTCGATCTTGTATACAAAAAAAAAAAAAAACCCAAAATACCCCGAAGACCCAAAATACCCAAAAGACACAAAAAGCCCAAAATACCCCAAAGACCAAAAATACCCCAAATACCCCGAAGACCCAAAATACCCCGAATACCCAAAATACCCCGAATACAAAATACCCTAAAAATTTATCGGGTCGGGACGCCCCGAGGGTAGAGAAGGGTGCAATGTTGCGAATATGGAATTTGGCCTCCATATCCGCTTGTAAATATTCCCCTATTTTCTCCGATACTCCCCAACTCTCCCTTACCCCATTCCCTAGTCCCATTGTCTGTAAACAACACCCATTAGAGCCGATCTTCCCCTTCATCCCCCCATTAAATGTCGTGCCCAGGTCCTCCGCACCACACGTAGACCATTATAGGACATCTTGCTAGTTATTCTTAATCTATGTCAGTTAAGGACTTGTTTCCATTAATTATGACTCTTCGTTGCACCAGAATGTGATTATATGGCACCTGTTAGGAAGTTTAGGACCTCCCCATACCTCTCCGCATCTCTTCCCCATGAAGAAGCGCCAACTACAACAACAACAACAAAAGAGGGGGGCGGCGCGGTGACGGCATGGGGAGTGGGCGTCCTCCTTCCGGCTCGGTTAGCCGCCATTGACCACGCGCTCCACGGGGTTACCACGAAGGGGCTCCCTGTCGGCCCCTCGTCAAGGGCGGAGCCGGTAACCCCCGCACCCAATGAGAAGCCATGGGCCGAGGCCATCTGGGGCGGCGCTAACGAGCCGAGGGCGTGTCACTCCCCGCCGGATATACGCGGCCCCGCGCCGGACGTGACGAGAGATGCGCCCCGAGCTTGGAAGGACAAGACGCCACCCTCCCGAGCGCTGAGCGACCTCCCCGGCATCTCCACCAAAGTCGCGACCCACGAGCGCTGAGCGACCTCCCCGCATCTGCTGGACACCACCGTACGTGATTCTGTCCCTGAGCCAGGTGCACCTGAGCCATCGACTGCCGCTTTCCTGGCCATCAAACCCCGTGTGAGTGAGCCTTGTCCCGCGTTTACCTGTCGTCTGTCCGGGGATAATATAAGTGTGTTTAAGTGCCCACCTTCCTATGTTTCCCTCTTGTCCCTGTAATCTAAACCTTCCGCAATTGTAATAACAACCTTTGAGAACCGTATCCCTGGTGTCGTGTCGTATTAATTCCAGCCGTGTGTCTTCTTTTTCCTTCATTGGTCTAGCATAGCGCGATTAGTCAACCCCGGGTGCAATCGGGGTAACTTGTGCAGACGTGGTCGTACCATAAAACCGCTCGGGAAATAACATCCAAGCCACGTCTGTAACAATATATATATATATATATATATGTATATATATATATATATGCATGCCCGGTGTGTACCCTGGTTTAGAATAGGTACACCGTACCCCTGCGTGTCGGAAGAGGCGAATAAAAGGGTTGGCGTCAGGAAGGGCATCCGGCCATAAAAACATTGCCTCAAAAAGAGAACCATGACAATTACAACGACATATGGGCAGGGTACAGCCCGAAGTACCCCGTGGAGGACCCCACTCCCTCTCGTCAAAACTCAAGGTGAGGAACCCAATCGAAGCAAGGGTGGAAATCACTCCATTTACGACGACGAAATGTCTGATGCCCGACGTGGAGATCAGTTTCTGAGGTTTGGGACATGGAATGTAGGGACAATGACAGGGAGATTAGGAGAAGTGGTGGAAGTATTGCGCAGAAGAAGAGTGGCCATATGTTGTGTGCACGAGACGACATGGAAGGGAAGTGGTGTGAGAATGGTGAAGGGTAGGCAGGGACAGAAATACAAGTTTGTGTGGCAAGGGTGCCCAGAAGGCGTGAATGGTGTTGGTGTCCTGTTTTCTGAGGAGTTTGTAGACAGTGTGGTGAGTGTGACTAGAGTGAGTGAAAGGTTGATGATGGTGAAAATGATGATTGGAAAGCTCTTGGTGAACGTCATCTCGGGATATGCTCCGCAGGTTGGTCAGAGCGATGAAGAGAAGGACAAGTTCTGGTGTGTGATAGAGAAGCTGATGGAAAACGTGAAATATGATGAAGTTGTTGTGGTAGGAGGAGACCTAAATGGACATGTGGGAAGGAGTATGGACGGTTTTGAGGGAGTTCATGGGG
>NC_136261.1:128167478-128257478 GCF_964187855.1 Myxine glutinosa
CTCGGCGTCCCTTTAAACTATGCACAGTTGCACACCCGTTGTTAACAACCACTAAACTCTCGACGTCCCCTCTACAGTTCAGTGTCACTACTTAACTCTCAGTCCCTATGGTCTTCTAAATCCCTATCATTATCCTAGCCCTCCCTCGGCTAGCTTCGGTGCCCCATGGAGGCAACCATTGCTGGCCCCTCCATAGGGCTAACACTGCCATCCCCCTAACGAATGCTCATGGGCCCCCCCGTGGGAGGAATGGTCACACTACCATTCCCCCACGTGGGGTACACTACTCCCCCCAGTCCTCTACACTATGCGCCCCCATCTATGGAGGTACCTTGTCGCGGCTCGGCCTCGGAGGGCCGAGCGATCCATGCGGGTGGTTGGTCGCCTGTATGGGTTGTCCGTCCGGCATTGACGATCCGAGGGGGGAGGAATTGATGGGCCCAAGTGCCGGGCTCCATCTCTGCGCGGGGCCCTTCGGTCCCACGCATGATGACCCAACCGGCTAAGGTCAGAGCACCTCACCCGGTAAGGTGCGTGGCTCCGAAATTCCACATTTCCCCTCGAACCCCGCCAGCCTTTGCCGCGGTTCGGCGCCAACAATACCGTGCGGGGGCCGGAGGCACGAATCGTGCACGCCGGTCCTTGCGAGACTAATGCAGCACCGATTCCCTCCGGTCCCCACGGCACACAACTCACCGGGGGCTCGCGTACGCTACTCGTCCCGCTAAGCTCTACCCCGGTCGGTGTCGATGCCTGGGCCGCATCATCACATCTCGCGACCCACTCCACACTCGCACACCCAGGTGCACACGCGCCCCCCACACACTCCGTCATCGCACACTCCGGTGCACACTCTTTTTCCACACACTCTGGTGTGCACTCTTTCTCCGCACACTCCGGTGTGCACTCACGCTCCACACACTCCGGCGCCAACAATATACCGTGCACTCTCTCTCACACTCCGTACCACTACCAGTCGCACACCTCGCAATGGGCCTTTCGCGAATGAAATTCCAATATGAGCACCGCCCCCAACCCCTACACACACACACACACACACACACACACACACACACACACACACACACACACACACACACACATACACACACACACACACACACACACACACACACACACACACACACACACACACACACACTTCCTTTCACAACTAACAAGTGAATCCTCTTGGATTGCGCTGAGGTTCGGGCATGGAATTTCTAGGAGGAAGTATAATTTGTATGCAATGAAAGTACATGTAATATGGGATCGAGTAAGATTTGACATATCCACTTTTGTTATTCCCGATTCCTCATTATTTCAGAGTACATAGGCATAATGAAGAATATGACAATAAAAATCAGTATACAGAATTATTTTATTTAATTAATGCAAAGGAATTGGAAAGTCCGCCACGAATTTTTAATATATCTCGCCATTTTCCCGTCTGTTATTTTAGGCGGTGTATGACCGACCGTGCAGCGATTTAAAAAAAATATATCTTGGCAATTTTTTCAACCGAGTCTAACACTATGTTAGCGACTGTTAAAAATGAAATGATATATCGAATTAGAATTGAAATAAACCTGTGTGAGGGAGAAAGACAGCACGGGCCTAACTAAGCAGGCCTCAAAGCTATGCGAGTTAATAAAATGGTGGATATTTGTTTATGAAGCCTCTCCCAGAAGTCCCCCAACACGAACCAATCAGGAACTGCCACGCCCACTTATATGATCTCAGAATTCCTGTGACAGGAATTAGCGTTACACTGGCTGGAAGTCAATCGCTAGAGGCGCTTCCTCAGCGCCAATAATTGCAAGTATTCATCAGTCTCAGATCAATTTCAGTGTTTTGTACTGAAATTCTGTTTTTTCCAAGTCTGGATTTGGTTTGGAATTTTGAACCACCCGGGAATGAAAACTAGAAATACAGATCTGGGATCCCAGTAGAGATATATCGACAGATTTTAGTTTAGAAGAGAACTGGAGTCCAACATTTCCCACCATTCTTTATGAATAAAATAAGGAAGCGCACACCCCATTTATCAGAAGCAAAACCTTGTGGTCCACGTAAATGGCGAGTGAGGGGGAAAACCCGCACACACTAAATATTCAACAACAACAACGTACATTAAAACGGTTATATTTCTTACCATCAAGCGTTCCCGACACGAGCTCATAATACAGTTCGTCTGGAGTGATATTTTCTGGCACTTTGACACCAACCCAGGCCTTTAGAACACTGGACGTTCGCCGAATTTGGCAAACAACGAACGGCATTTTCTGTCAAACTGTCGCGCACATGTAACTTGGCTCAGACAGTACGCGAGCACATACAAAATTCGAACTTGTTCCACTGAGCGGGAACGGATTTTACTGACTTCGCGAGCAAAAAAAAAAAAGAAGAAGATTTTTTAGGGGGTGGACGACTTTTATGGGGCGGGCGGCAATGATAAACAGGAATTTTTTTTAAACCAGCCTAAGTTTATGGTGACCCAGTTATACACATTTCACCATTTTTCACCAAACCCTGACTAAGGTTTGGCTGATGAGATCAAAATTGCTCTCCTCCAGATAGCCTAGAGTAAGGTGCATTTACTCTTAATTTGCACCATGCCATTCTGGGTTAAAGGTCAATGTCAACTGGCAGTCTGATAAAAAAAACAATACGTTTTTTTTGTCATCGCTCAATTTTGCCAATGTGGAATTTCAGAGGCTGTTTATCCTTCCAATTTGTTCTTGCATCATACATAGTGTACCTACACTGACGTTGTGCACCTGATATTTGTTTCTTGCCCTTGACCTACTTTTTTCGGATTGTGACCTAATTAACAAAAAACACATTTTTTCATTATAACTTGAATAATTTTCCTCCGATGTTTCACGATGTTGAGTTTTTTGGATAGACTGTAGATGGGGATACATTTTTATATTTTACACTCTATCCCAAAATGTTGATGGGTCACGGTCATATGGTGGTCCAAAAAAAAACTGGCCATCATTGTATCACCGTCCAAGGGTAAGTCGTCACAAGTGATCACCAAGGATAAACCTCCCCCATTGGAGGAAGCTTACCTTTGGTGATCCCTTTGTTTGAGCGCAGATATCTAGTTGTGGAATTTTACAGTTGATGTTTTTCAATGATGGGCCGTTGCTTCCAACTGTGAGGCATGCCCACACACTACATATGAAGTCTTTAATTATATCTATTTCCAACTTTGTGGCTTGGTCATCTCAAACGATTTTCCTGCATGCTTTGACAAAGTCCTCCGTTTGGCCATCGACAAGCCTTGACTTATTCTGTACTCCTATTCTTATGAAGGAATATGTCGACAAGACGGTCGCCAGGACTGTTGACCTGAAAACTGGCAATGGTGATTATACAATAATGTATTGGACAACACACTTCGAGGAGAAAGTTACTTGGACAATGTGTACATGGATATGTGCTAAGCTTAATCGGAATGGGGATTATATTACACATGCCCTTACATGAAACTAAACTTTAAACCTTTTTCTGTATGGTGGAGCTCGTATTTTGTTTTTACGAATAATTTGTTATCTATAAATGTGTTAAATCGTGCCGCTTCATCTGAAACACCCTGCACTTAAGTTATAACTTACTTCCCCCACAACCACCTCTCTTATTGTCTTTGATGTTTGTACTCGCATTAATATAGTCATTTCAACCCCCATCCATTCTTGTTCATGTCTCCTGTGCCTGGCCATTTGAAATGCTTCAATGTTTATTCACCATTTTGTTCTTCGTCTTCAATAGCATGCTTCGCTTTACCTAAGTAGCATTCATTACAGTTCCCTTACCTACTCTGTAGTCTATACTGTTCTTTCTGATCCCTCTTTTTTTCTGCAGCCTCTTATTGTCTCCCGTTTCTGTTTCTTGCCCCACCCATTGTAGGCCGGCCCCACGGCGTGCTCATACCATGAGCCGTAAGAGCCGGCTGCTTCAGCGCCTCGTGCGCTGCCACTGCCTGCGCGGAGATGAGGAGCCTGTCTCTGCCATAGATTACTCACACTGTTGCTTGCAGCAGGTTCCCAAAGATGTGTTCATTTTTGAACGCACTCTGCATGAGCTCAATCTCGACGCAAACCAGCTCGAAGAGTTGCCCAAGGTAAAAACAATGCTTGGCCACTGTAACAGCATTGATCATATGATAGTCATGGTTTTTGGATGGCACGTCAGACATTGAGCTATTGTGGTTTTGAGGGAATTCCCAACTGAGAAGTGAAAGTAAAATGTTAAACATTTTTTTTGGTTTTCCATCTTTGCATAACTTGTACATTTATGCGATGGTGGAAGTTCTCTTAAATATTGTTGCTGGTATATTCAATGATGAGGCATTGACATTGTGGAAAATATTGTTGCTCATTGGGATTTTGAAAGTTCATTTCATTACAGTCCACTGTTGTATGCAAGCATTTTGGTCACCTCCTTTGGGTGGAATATTTTTTCTGGAAGGAATTGCATTTAAAAGGGATAAAACTGACTTTTTAAATATAAGCTTTCATGTTCCTGCATGTTTTTACAGGCTTTGTTCAACTGCATGGCTCTCCGCCGTCTCACCGTTTCTGACAACGACATCTCTATCCTTCCGCTGTCTGTTTCCAACCTTGATAACCTCTGTGAGCTGGATGTGAGCAAGAATGGTAAGGGTGCTGGAGAATTGGATGAGGGTGGATATACCATTGTCATTGTTTGGTTGGGGCGACGACATAACAGCATTTTGGGGCTTCTTTGTTTTTTATTTTTGAAATATAAATATATTTGGCCACTACATTAAGGACGTTAAAATGAGAGGCACACCTGCAAACAGAATGGAATGAGATTCAAATGGGTTTAAATAAATAAAAACATTAGGTGGGTTGAGCCATTTTCTGAACACAGTTTGGGCTGTGCCATATGCAATCAAAACAACAAGTGCAACGCTGCAGTCTGGGAAACTCCTGCTCCAGTCTGGGAAATGTACAAGATTTTAAAATTGGCTAAAATTTTGTCAGATGTAATGATCAAATCCATTATTACATCTTCTGATGTGGGGTAGCCACCTCCAATGTAGGTGCATTGGTGACCCATTATGGTGGGAAAGTTACCACTTTTCTGCTTTTCAATGACTATTTTAAAGTAGATTTAATGCATGCACTCACAGAACTCTAACCTGCAGGTATGCATGCAGAAGTCTCTCTCTCTCAAACACACACACACACACACACACACACACAGACACACACACACACACACACACACACACACCTCACTTTGCACACGTGTACAGCACTCTCAAACACACATACGGAGCTCTTTCACTCTGCTCGGTACATGCAGTGTTCTCTCTCAGCTCGGCACGCGCGGCGCTCCCGCTCGGCACGCGCGGCGCCCCCGCTCTCCGCTCGGCACGCGCGGCGCTCCCGCTCTCCGCTCGGCACGCGCGGCGCTCCCTCTCTCCGCTCGGCACGCGCGGCGCTCCCTCTCTCCGCTCGGCACGCGCGGCGCTCCCTCTCTCCGCTCAGCACGCGCGGCGCTCCCTCTCTCCGCTCGGCACGCGCGGCGCTCCCTCTCTCCGCTCGGCACGCGCGGCGCTCCCTCTCTCCGCTCGGCACGCGCGGCGCTCCCTCTCTTCGCTCGGCACGCGCGGCGCTCCCTCTCTCCGATCGGCACGCGCGGCGCTCCCTCTCTCCGATCGGCACGCGCGGCGCTCCCTCTCTCCGCTCGTCACGCGCGGCGCTCCCTCTATACCGCTCGGCACGCGCGGTGCTCCCTCTGCTTTGGGCATGCGCTGTGCTCCCTCTGTGTTGGGTCACGCGCTGCGCTCCCTCTGTGTTGGGCACGCACTGGGCTCCCTCTGCTTTGGGCACGAGTGGCGCTCCCTCTGGGCTCGGCACGCGCGGCGCTCCCTCTGCGCTCGGCACGCGCGGCGCTCCCTCTGCGCTCTGCTTGCGCGGCGCTCCCTCTGTGTTGGGCACGCGTTAGCGCTCCCTCTGCGTTGGGCACGTGCGGCACTCCCTCTGTGCTCGGCACGCACGGTGCTCCCTCTGCGTTGGGCACGCGTTGGCGCTCCCTCTGCGCTCGGCACGTGCTGCACTCCCTCTGCGCTCGCACGCGTGGCGCTCCCCCTGCGCTCGGCAAGCGCTCTCTCTCTCTATCTCTCTCCCTCTCTCTTGGCATGAGTGGCGCTCTCTTCCTCTCTCTCTCTCTCTCTCTCGGCACGAGCGACGCTCTCTCTCTCTCTCTCTTTCTCCCTCAGCACGAGCGGTGCTCTCTCGTGCACACGGCTCTCGCTGAGCTGCCGATCTACGTTTTGGTTGAATGGTAGGTATAATTAAGAGTCCTTTCTGTCCAAATTGTATGTAGAAGGAACATAAAGTAAGGAGAGTGGCAGTTCTTTACACTGTATTGGTTATGGACTAATTCAATTAAGAATGTATTGCATTATGATGTGATGTTAAATGTAAATGTTTACTTCCACCATCAAAGATGGATGGAAGTTGTTTTCATCAGTCCTGTCTGTTTGTCTTGAACAGGACAGTTTCGTACGAAACTTGGTTGGGTGTGTGGCAATGACTAATTGATTAGATTTTGGTGCAGATCCGGATCCGGATGATATATACTACTCACAATAAGTTAGGGATATTGTGTGAGTGAGTTTAATTTTTTATAGGGGTTAGGGTTGGGGTATTGAAATCAAGAATGCTGTGTTTTTTCACACATTAATAACTATAGAATTAGGACCAACAACCTTTTTTCAACATAATTAATACACAAAATCAACCACACCGAAGAACCTGCCAATATCCCTAACTTATTGTGAGTAGTGTAATTATTTTAACATATCTGGATACTAGAATTTTTAAAGTGATTCTTCACCATTGAGTGATTGGGCTAAAAACGATACTTGATATGATATCTCGAAGGTATGGACGGATTCGGATGAAACTTGGTGGACAGGTTGGGGTTGTGACAAGGAAGAATTTGCTTAATTTTAGTGAAGATTCAAATCTGCATACGAGAATTTTTTTATTTTTAAGTGATTCTTCATCATTGAGAGGGCTATAAACGATATACAGCATGATATTTCAAAAAGTTGTGGACGAGTTATGACAAAACTAGGTGGATGAGTTAGTTGGTTGGGTGACAAGAACAAGCTGATTCGATTTTGGTTCAGGTTCGGATTCAGATCTGTCCTATCAGTGGATACAAACCATAAACTCTTCAGCCTGACGGAGGTATTCGCTCTACCGAGTGCCGTTCTAGTTTTCCTGTTTAGTGTGATTTAACTCTTCACTGACCTAGGATTGTCATTTAGCCCTTCATGTAACCCTTACTGTGTTGCAAATTGAATGTTGCCTTGTCAGCATAAGCCTGTGGGTTTCAAAGCTGCTCTTTGCTTCACTTTTGAAATGTTGCACCTTGCGGATGTGAAATATATTTGGTGGAGTGGATCTTTTGCTTCTGTAGGAAATAAATGATGGTAAATCTTATTGTTTGAGATCACCTGTTGAAAACGTTTTTTATTCTCGATTTCTTTGATTCAACACCATTTCTCTGCCTTGGCTTTTTCCCACATCTCTAGGAATACAGGAGATCCCAGAGAACATAAAGTCCTGTAAACAATTAAGAACCCTGGATGCTAGCGTCAACCCAATTATCAAGTACGTGATCATGTGTTTGCATTACCATTTGATTATGTTCACATCAGATAGCCATTTGCAAACTTTGTGGCAGCATTTTCCATGTGTGACAACTGTCATGTTGAGGCATTTTGACAGAAAATCCACCTGATGCCATCTCTTAGACAGTTCTAACAATGGAGTTTTTATTTTGCTTTTGCACTCAAATTGATTTGTAGATTGCCTCCAGTGCAAATCTAGCTATGACTATATTGTAACGAATGTGGAAACGTTACAATGTGAACGTTACAAAAGTATGGTAACATCCTCGTAATGTAAATAATGGTCGCAGCCGTCGTCCTAGTTAATTCCATGAAACTTACACGCAGGTCACGATATATCTTTTAAATAGTGTATTTCCTTATTCCATGTAGGCTAAATATGTGTTTCCCACTAGATTGACTTTGCATTGTATCAAACAAAATAAGCGTAGGCCCTTCCAATTTCCCCAAAACCTCCCTTCCAATTGCCTTCCGCATTTTGGGCGGTTTTCTTCAACCACCATTGGCCACGAGGTAGGGTTGGGGAAGAAAGGCGTGTCTCCACCTCGTCATAAGGGGGGAGGAGTGAGCCAGCCCTAACAGCCAATCAGCACCGCGGTGAGCGACCCGGTAGGCGTGCCCTCGGAGCCGGCGGCTTGATTTCGCCCGAGGTGATAAAAGCGACTGTAAGGGACTGCTTTACCAGAGGCCTTGAGAGAGATGACCCTGGGAGATGAGCAAAGAGGCTGCACCAAGAGGAACGGTGAGATGCGAAACGCTCCAAGCCAAAAAGGAGAGGTACTCGGCAAGGAAACCAGCTTTGGAGAGACGCGCTGAAAGGAGGGAGACGGCTCCACCCCAATAAGAGGAGCAGGTGTGCCGAACCAGCGCGTGACGTCTACCGCAGCGGATACACGACGGAGGGTTTCCCGCCAAAACCGCGAGGAATTGCGAGCTGCGGCCTCCTGACTTTGCCTCCCTCTCAAGCAATCCACCTCAAGCCCTACCTGCCTGCATTATCCCCTGTGTAAGTGTGAACGTCCTGTCCTGCTCGTTGTCTTGGGGTTAAGTAAAAATGAATAGTGTAAGTTAACGATTCGCTGTGTTACTGCTTCTTCCATCCATTGCTTGTGTGTGTATAATAAATCTGTTCTTCCTCCGTATTCTTCTTCTTCTTCTTTTTCATTCTCTTTCGGTCGCTTTAGAGATTTCCCGATTGAATATCTGTGGGGCGATCTGGTCAACGTCGGGTGGAATCGGGTTTTAATCGGGGAGTAACTGTTCGGACGCGGTTAAATACACCACCGCTCGGTCAATATAACATCTAAAGCCGCGTCTGTAACAATTGGTTGTCAGGAGTTGGATTCGGACCTGGGACTAAATTTGTTAGGCCCAAATTTTGGAACACCAATTGTACTATTAGAGTAACATTTGGTGTCGAGGAGTTGGATTCGGACCTGGGACTAAATTTGTTAGGCCCAAATTTTGGAACACCAATTGTACTATTAGAGTAACATTTGGTGTCGAGGAGTTGGATTCGGACCTGGGACTAAATTTGTTAGGCCCAAATTTTGGAACACCAATTGTACTATTAGAGTAACAATTGGTGTCGAGGAGGGAGATCGGACCCGAAATCGGACCCGAAGCGCGCTTAACGCGCTCAAAATTACAAGCTGCCGAAATTTATTTTGTTTTATAAAGCAAAACCCGAATTTTGAGATCGCGCCATGGACAATCAAGGCGATCGGATGTCGGTGGGAGAGATAGACAGGGTGGAATCGACCCAGGACCTCGGGGAAATGTATGTGGAGAAAAGGGAGGAGGAGAACATTGGCAATGTGGTTGAGGGGGTATCAGACGCACAAAATGGCGCCTTTGCGCACGCGGTTACAGCGGCACCAAATCTAGCCGCGCCCGTGACCGTAGTAGCGCCGCTGGGGAATTCGGACCTTTTTATGATGATACAAATGAGGGCCCTTATGGAGAGGCTAGAAGCAAAAATGGATGCCATGATAGACAAAACAAGTTGTGATCGGGGAAAATTGGAGGGAATAAATGACCGGGCCAAAGAAGTAAATGAGGGACTGGCGAGGGACAGAGTCGCATATGAAGCAAGGGAGGAGCAGAGGGACAGAGACCGCAAGTTGGGCGAAAGGGTCCCACGGGTGCACGACGAGGTAAAGCGGGTCGAAAAGCGCTGGTTGAGCGAAGCAGAGGAAAGCACGGGTACAATGACGGGGGTAGAAATCGCGACACGGGGTTTGGAAAAGCCGGCGACCGCTGAGGTAGAGGAGGGTGTTTTATTAAAGCCAGCGGTTGCCGAGGTTAATAAAGAAAAAGCAGTGCTGGGAATTAAAATTGAAGAGATGACGGAGGTAGCCCGGGAATTGCAGGGAGAAATGGATTATGTACAAAGTCCCTGCTCACATCACGATGCTGTGCTTAACCCGAATGGAAGTTTGCAGGTTTTGGTGCAGGGAGGAAGAAGAACCCCGAAGGTGAGACGTGCTGTTGTGTATTGTGCGGGGAGATTTTGTAAAAGGATGTTTGGCGACAAAAGAATTGTCGCGCGATTGGGATCGATATGGCACCCGGGCGTTGGTGAAGGGTCCCGTGTGAGTGGAAATGGCACGCGTGGGAGAAAAAAGTGTGCGTCGGCGAGTGGGTGTGCTATAAAGTGTGGGAGTGAAACCGAGTGCGAGCGAGAATGCACGTCGGGGTGTACGGAGTGTGACACGAATAGTGAGTTGGTGATGGCGCAGGTGCGAGAGGGCACATCGGAGCGCGAGTGTGAAACCGAGTGCGAGCGAGAATGCACGTCGGGGTGTACGGAGAGTGACACGAATAGTGAGTTGGTGATGGCGCAGGTGCGAGAGGGCACATCGGAGCGCGAGTGTGAAACCGAGTGCGAGCGAGAATGCACGTCGGGGTGTACGGAGAGTGACACGAATAGTGAGTTGGTGATGGCGCAGGTGCGAGAGGGCACATCGGAGCGCGAGTGTGAAACCGAGTGCGAGCGAGAATGCACGTCGGGGTGTACGGAGTGTGACACGAATAGTGAGTTGGTGATGGCGCAGGTGCGAGAGGGCACATCGGAGCGCGAGTGTGAAACCGAGTGCGAGCGAGAATGCACGTCGGGGTGTACGAAGTGTGACACGGAGAGTAAGGTGGTGGTGGAACGTGTGCGAGGAAGCACACCTGAGTTGGTCATGGCGCGGGTGTGGGAGAGCCCATGTGAGCGCGTTAGTGGGTGGATGCAAGAGTGCACGCCCATGGTGAGTGTTACGGAGGAGAGGTGTGGACCAAAGTGTGCGCGAGAGGTGTGGTGTGTAACAGGGAGAGCGTTGGTGGAATGTACGGACGGCGTTGGAACGCCAGGTTTTGTGAGGGTGAAAGGGGTAGCGTATGCTTGTAAGCATGCAAGTAAAGCACCGATGGTAACCGGTTTAGTGGTGAGAGCGACGGATAGCCGATGCGAGCACTCGGTGCGAGGGGTGCTTGGTTGGGTGCGAGGCCCGGCGCGGATCGATGCTGCGTCGCTTCTCTTCGAAGCGTCGTTGCCGATTCGGGCTTGGCCCCGCCCCGCACGGTCGAGTCCGGGCTTTGCCGGGCGAGGCGACCGGTCCGGTTCAAGGGCGAGTGGGAGGAGGCGGAACGGTGCCCCCTCGTGGGGACGGGGTTCCGACCGGGGGAGATTGAGCCATCGGGCCCGGGACCGCAAGGTGCCGCGCCGAGATGGTGCGTGGAGCCTCGGTCCAACCAAACCACCTCCCTTGAACCGAAAGCCGGACGGATTCAACCTGCAGGCAACCAAACCACCCGAATTCATTGCTCGGCTTTATGAAGCCGAGTTTAATGATGTCATGACGCACCGAGGCTAGGATATAGCGGACTGTGATGATGGTGATCGTGATAGTGATAGTGTTTTGATCCGAAATTTAGAAAAGTGAATAGAATTGGCAGTAAATGGAAAATTTTTGAATTGGTTGGAATTTGGACGAACAAAATTGATAGTGGAGAGACCCCCGATGTGGTGGGATGGCAAATCCACCATCCCTCACAGAGTGGGGCAAATGCGCAATAGTTAATGGGGTGGCTATGACAACCGAGCCAGGGAGGGCTTGGATAATTGTAGGGATCTAGCGAAGATGACATTAGGTAACGTTAAGTTTAGTTAGTGGCTGATACCTGTAGTGGGGACGCAGGTAGATTAGTGTGGATTATAATGACGTGGGAGCGCAATAGTTTAAAGGGACGACTGGGAAGCGCAAGTTTCAGAGGGGAGTAGTTAGCTGAGATGATGCCGTGTGTGTGAGGATTGAACAGGTGAGAATGGAACAGGTGTGATTGCACAGGTGTGCAACTGAACAGGTGTGTGGAGCAGTGTATGAGGGAGTAGTGGTGATTGCGTGTTGTGTTGACCAAATGGTCCAGGAAGAAAGGAGGGTGCAGGTGGCACCAGGTGTGAGGGCACAGGTGTGCAACAACAGGTGTATGTGGCTGTGTGGAATAAATGGTAGTGTGGAATATCTGGAGTAGTGGAATGGATGGTCGTGGAGTGAGAATGGTGGAAATTGTGGAGTGGAGTGGATGGTGCGAAGGTGTGAATGGGGGAAGAGTGGACCCCCATCACGGATACCCGGGGCGGGTAGTGTAAGTGTTAGGTAGAGGGTACAGGTAAATTGTGGTTGGATATTGGCATCTGTGGTGCGGGTGGCAGAATGGTATGTGGATGGGTGCATTAGTGTTGTGGAAATGGCTGGGCGTGTAGCCTGTTAGTGTGTGTAGTTGGTTTGGGCACTCCACCACTGTGAGGATGTCGGCCAGGTGAGGCCGCAGGTGGGCTCTGGGAGCCGGTAGTAGTTGTTGTGGATGGGGCCCGAGGATCCGGTAGACGGACCCGGGTAGCCCAGTGCCAGAGGGCACCATGGGGTGACAGAGCCAGGAGAGGGGCTGTCCCCAGTTAGTTAGGTTAGGGTGAGGAGCTAGGTAAGCTCGGGTGGCAACTACAGTGGTGGAGGTGTGCAGGTGGGTAGACCTGTTGGGAGAGCTAGACGTCGCGGCCCAGAAATTGTGCGAGGGCACCGGGAGATGAATCGGGGGAGTGAGACCCCAAATTGAAAAGCACCACAGTTTGTGAATGGGAATTGGTTATTAGAACCCATAGTGTAAGATGGCCAATGGATTGGCAGGGAGAGACCCCGGGTAGTGTAAAGTGTGTTAAAGTCATTTAGAGGATAGTTAGGATGAAGGATCTCCTCGCACCATCTGCATCCACTCACCTGAGGTGACAGGTACTCCACACCATGCCATGTTCTGATTATTTTTTATGATGCAAATGTTTGGATTGTGAGACGCATCATGACGTGGGTGTGACATTGTGCGTAATTCCATCTCTCCCTCCTTATGAGGATTGATGATGAATTGGTGATGGCAAATTTTGAGGTAGAGGGATTGTGGTGACGAATTTGGTATAGGGGAAATATGGGGAAGACGTGACAGTAGTGACGAATTGGTAATGTGTAGATTTTGTACATATGGGGTAAGGGCAAGGGTAGGGTAGGTGACAGGGGGGTGACGTACGGTAGGGACGAGCTTTCTCACTTCGCCCTCCGTACGCATTTCACCTTGCATTGCCTTATTGACGTGTACCCTTGTGACCTTACCCCTCGCTCAATTGTCTTTCTTTTGTCTCCCACATGACCTGTGCGCCATTGGGTGCCGAGGGGAGCGTGCGTGAGGTGGCCATTGTGCGCCCGAGATTCCCAGAACCGGCATGCATTGCGTTGATGTACCACTGTATGGACCGCTGTTCTGCGGCCAAGTACCACTTGATGGACCCCAGGTTCTGGGGCAGGGCACCTCTGTTGGAGACCGGCCATAGTGGCCAGGGAATCTTGCTTGCGGACCTCGGTAAGGTGGCACCTATGCCAAACAGGTGGACCACCCTTAGTTGGCCCCTGAGGCCCTAAATAAAAATGGACACAAGTTGTGCTTTTTATTATTTCCAACTAGGCCGCATGAAGCCAGAAGACGTCGGGAAGAACATCGGCCCAGCAGAGAAAGAGAAGACCACCACCAGTTGTTTTGTTGTGTTTATTATGAACCATGGTGACTGCGCACCGGATGGTGCTTTTGGTGCTTTGTGGTGCTTTTGGTGCTTTTGGGTGCTTTGGTGGTATTGGTACTGGTGCATCGATGCAATGCGTGCTGTCTCCTCCCTCCCAACAGGAATTTCTTTTTCTTGTTCCCTAAGAAAAAGAAAAAAGAAAAAAAAACACAGGTCCTGGGTTGCGTTGTAAATAAGAAATCACGTCATTGTAAATAATGCTCCCCACCGTAAATGTATAGTTTGAGAATAATTCCGTAATTCGGTTAGCTGTGGGCTTGAGTCTGTTAGACAGGGTGCAATGCAATAGGGGGACATACTTATTTGTGTTTTAAGATTGTCACACTCAGGGTCAGGTTAATTGTAGAGGGAATTACACCTACGTGTCACACTAAGTTAAAGTTTAGTAGGCCCGAGGACGGGCCTGAAGAAAGGAGGGTGCAGTGTAACGAATGTGGAAACGTTACAATGTGAACGTTACAAAAGTATGGTAACATCCTCGTAATGTAAATAATGGTCGCAGCCGTCGTCCTAGTTAATTCCATGAAACTTACACGCAGGTCACGATATATCTTTTAAATAGTGTATTTCCTTATTCCATGTAGGCTAAATATGTGTTTCCCACTAGATTGACTTTGCATTGTATCAAACAAAATAAGCGTAGGCCCTTCCAATTTCCCCCAAAACCTCCCTTCCAATTGCCTTCCGCATTTTGGGCGGTTTTCTTCAACCACCATTGGCCACGAGGTAGGGTTGGGGAAGAAAGGCGTGTCTCCACCTCGTCATAAGGGGGGAGGAGTGAGCCAGCCCTAACAGCCAATCAGCACCGCGGTGAGCGACCCGGTAGGCGTGCCCTCGGAGCCGGCGGCTTGATTTCGCCCGAGGTGATAAAAGCGACTGTAAGGGACTGCTTTACCAGAGGCCTTGAGAGAGATGACCCTGGGAGATGAGCAAAGAGGCTGCACCAAGAGGAACGGTGAGATGCGAAACGCTCCAAGCCAAAAAGGAGAGGTACTCGGCAAGGAAACCAGCTTTGGAGAGACGCGCTGAAAGGAGGGAGACGGCTCCACCCCAAGAAGAGGAGCAGGTGTGCCGAACCAGCGCGTGACGTCTACCGCAGCGGATACACGACGGAGGGTTTCCCGCCAAAACCGCGAGGAATTGCGAGCTGCGGCCTCCCGACTTTGCCTCCCTCTCAAGCAATCCACCTCAAGCCCTACCTGCCTGCATTATCCCCTGTGTAAGTGTGAACGTCCTGTCCTGCTCGTTGTCTTGGGGTTAAGTAAAAATGAATAGTGTAAGTTAACGATTCGCTGTGTTACTGCTTCTTCCATCCATTGCTTGTGTGTGTATAATAAATCTGTTCTTCCTCTGTATTCTTCTTCTTCTTCTTTTTCATTCTCTTTCGGTCGCTTTAGAGATTTCCCGATTGAATATCTGTGGGGCGATCTGGTCAACGTCGGGTGGAATCGGGTTTTAATCGGGGAGTAACTGTTCGGACGCGGTTAAATACACCACCGCTCGGTCAATATAACATCTAAAGCCGCGTCTGTAACAATATTAATACAGGCTTTCCATTACAATGGATGAAATAAGCAGGATGTTCATTGAGGTATGCTAACTGCCGTGGGAAGGCCTTGCTTCGTTTGAAGCTGACGCTTCAGGCGTTAACCCCATGACATTGGAAAACAAGTTCATCGATGCTTTGTCTTCTCTTGCTCCAACGAAAGGTTAACACCAGAAATATCAGATTCTCCTTGCTCCAACTGCGGTTGGCATACCTCAATGAACGTCCTGTTGATTTGAATCGTTCTACCTATCCGCCGATGCAGATCGACACTAGCATTCACCAGGAAAATTGGTTCTTCATTTTCCATTACAATCGTTACAACTACTGTTTCAAGGTCGTGTATTGATGTTGTGATTATTTTGTATTGATGTGGTTATAAATGATTTTTTAAGTTGTGCCCTTTTATTTGTTCATGTATTCACAGAAACAGGGCTTAATTAGATTGTTTGGTAATGACAAACTGAAATTTTCGGATTCAAATCTTTCTAGATTCAAACCAAATTAAAATCTAGTTCAACTGGATGCATTTTTGGCTGCCAACATGTCCTGTGAATTTTATTGAGGTGACAGGTTTGCAGTGCATTTTGAGGCTTATTTGAGTATGTGCTCATGTTTTGACTACCCAGGCTTCCAGAGGGCCTCACACAGCTTACCAACTTGACAGAACTCTACATGAATGATGCCTTCCTTGAAATCCTACCTGCCAACTTTGGAAGGTGAGCTCCTTTTGTTTTTCACTCAACCAAAATAACCCATCATGGTGTGTGTGTGTGCGTGTGTTCGTGTTCGCAGGTAAAAGTACATTTTGTTCTTCCATGTTATTTGAATCACTTCATGAGGAAACACAATGTTTTAAAATCTGAACTTTGTTGATTTATATTCTGCACAATATGCTAGCTTCACGATTATTATTATTCGTATTGTTATTGTTATTGTTATTATTACGTATTCGCCCATCCCCTGCACAGGAGGAGATGGGGTTTTGTAATCGTGTGTGTGTGTGTGCGTGTGTGCGTGCGTGCGTGCGTGGGTCTGTCCAGGCCATAACTTTTTTTTAACCATTTGGGCTATTGTCATCAAATTTTTACCAATGCTTTATTATGATAATATGGAGAAGACAAAATTATTTTGTCAAGAGGGCAAAGGTCAGCATCACATAAAATCATCAATTTTCATCTGAATGACCTGAAATTTAAAGAATTTACATATGGATCACTGAATTGCTTCACCAATCAAATGCTAGAAGCTGATTTTTTTTTTTTTTTAATAGATCAAAAGCTCAAAGGTCCAGGATGCATAAAATCATCATTTTGCATTTTTTGTTGCATTTTTAATTTTGTTTTTTTAAACTGTTTTCGTTGTGAGCATACAGAAGAAGAAGAAGAAGGTGTCTGATACAAATGGATGTGGACGGGCTTTGCATTTTCAGATGCCTTCGAGTTATTATTATAATCCCTTACTGGAAGTAGTCATGTAAACCTTTTCTATTGTTAATGAGAGTGACAGTGAGTTTTTAGTGATTATAACCAAGTAGTTATTTGTGTAAGGGGTGGGAAAAAAATTATACGGATGCTGGCTTGAGGGGATGGAGAGGGCTTTTAGTGCAGGGGGTGGGATGGGGAGGGTGGGTGGAATGGGGGAGAGGGGGGAGGAGGGGTGTAAAGGAAGAATCAGTATAGATGTGATGTGTTGTGTTATATAACACAACTTGGGGAAAATGCCAGTGGCATAGAAAAGGCCCCTTTATTTGGTATGTGCCATGTGATAAGCTATATAAAAGAAGGGACATTCCATAGCTTGTGGAAAATGTCGAACAATAGAAAAGAAGGGGAAAATCCATGGCTAGTCAGAACATGGGGAAAATGCCAGATGATAGAAAATTAGGGACATTCAAAAAATCTCGTGTGCATGCTGTACTACCCTTGTGTTCTTAGGAGGAACCAAGTAATGCTCTCAAAGTTTATATAAAATAAAGGGGTGCCAATTTGATTTATCCAGCTACATGTAGTAGTAAATATATTTAACCCCTATATATTGTCGCGCAACTCCGGTTAACATCAGAGTCACGGATGGCCTAAATGGTCTTATTGGAGGCAATGACCAAACACGGATTTTACTATGGCCGCGCGGGAGGAAGGAGGAGAATGGAGGCTGCGGAAGTGCTTAACTGCAGCGCGCCGGCGTAGCTCCGGTCCTGTAAGGGGCAATCAACTCAAGCGGGCACAGGTTTGAATGGGAAAGGAAAATAATACAAGGGTTTATTAAATAAAGGCAGGGACAGGAAAATACACGCCGATAATAAAATAAGGTAGCTAAATTGGGATCCCACACACAACAGATTTCGGAGACGAGACGAGGGAGATGAATTAATAAAGAAAAACGTTCGTTATGTTTGGGGGATTGGGTAATGGCCTTATCTGTCTTGTCGTCTTCTTCTTGTAACACGGCCCTGCTCGGCCGCCACCAGGCCTCGCTCCAAGCACCACAGCAACGCGAAGGCCCGAGCCAATGCCCACTCCGCCCGCACACGTCGAGGTCCCCCGCTCCAAACTCCAAAGCACCGAGCACCGCTAGAGACTGCCAGAGCACGAGCGTAGATGTCCAAAACCAAGAGAGCAACTCAACGACTCGTCAACTCAGGCCGTGAACTGCGAACCAACTGCCGCGCAACTCAACTCTGCGCAACTCAACTCTGCGCAACTCAACTCTGCGCAACTCAACTCTGCGCAACTCAACTCTGCGCAACTCAACTCTGCGCAACTCAACTCTGCGCAACTCAACTCTGCGCAACTCAACTCTGCGCAACTCAACTCTGCGCAACTCAACCCTGCGCAACTCAACTCTGTGCACTCAACTCTGTGCACTCAACTCTCCAACAAACTGCCCTCCCAACTCAATTCGTCTCGGGATCCAATTGCCCGAAATGGCGTTCTGCCCTCGTTAATATCTCCTTCTTCGTGACGTCAGCCTTGGCGCGCTGCCAACCAAACAGTCTCCTCCACCGACTCGCCGGCTCGCCCAGGTGCACGCCCACTGCATCACTCCCACTCGCGCTCCATGCTCCTGGTGTCATAGCGCGTGCTATTCGAGGCGGACAGGCCTCTCGGAGGAGTAAATGGCGGCGGCCATTCGGCGGTGTCCTGGCCTGGTTTCTTCCTAAGTCATGTCAGGGGGAGGGCGTTATTTAGTGCTGCACTAAGGATCCGTCGGAATGTCTATGTCGTGTGCAGTGCCAAAAGGGACAAAGGTTTGGCTAACCAGGTGAGGACACACAGGGGCGCTACTCCTTAATCCCTGCACTACGTATCACTCGAACCTCCTGGTAGATTCACAAATATACATCTTAACCGAAAAAACGCCTACACATGAACTTATTACAGGTAGTTTTCCTTACCGCGACACCTCGAAGCATGTTACCTACTCAGCTCTATCTGCTCTACATATCACGACCCACCAGACATAACACAGCCTTCCCCCCCCCCCCCCCTCCCTGGAACCGTAGCTCCTACAAGGTTCACTGCAGGCACTAGCATCCCAGTTTTAACGCTTACTGTCACACACTTAATTAACCTATGAAATAAATCAGGAGGGCTGTGGGAAGTGAGTCGGACTACTTACCTACACTTCCTTAACATTCTAAACCCCTTAACAGCCATGCATTCATGTATTTACAATGGTCTTCATTCCATCGCTCCTGTGGTGGGAGGAACAAACAACACACAAAAATCTAACTTAACCACAAAACTTACCAACTTACGAAATTCCAAAACTCTAAACATTTTTACATACCCCGGTCTACAGACCGCGTCCCCCGGTGGATGCCACAAGATGCAACCTTACATGTGGGGCCATCCCCAATGCACCCCTAAATTTCCACTGGCCCTGTCCAGATGTTGCAGGTGAGTGACGTGGCTCGGTGGATTTCGCTCACATTCATTCAACACAAACCCCTTAACCACTCATTCTCATTCCACCACTCATTACTGCATTTCAAAAATCAACAAAGCACTTATTTCACCCCCCCCCCCCCCCCCCTTGCAGGACCATGGCATTGATGTCGTATACATGTGTGCATTCCTCACTAGGCAGCGGGGAGGTACCGCACAAATAAATGGTGGGGGCGCTTCAAGCTGTGGTGCCCGCAGTCCCAAAAATAAGTCAACCGACTTACAAGTTCATTGCCCCCCCCCCCCCCCTTTACGTCTTGGCCCCGTGACAGCCCAACAGCCCCTTTCCGCCATTACCTCGCCGGTGAGTGTCTCCACACACACCAGGCTCCGTTGCCTCCTGCTTCCGCGCAGCTACACGGGTCACCGGGGGACTCCCTCACCCCACGGCGCCCAACCATACCTTCCACCGACGAACTCCAATTTCCAGATACCACTGGCTGCCAGGGGTAATTGCCGCAGAGGGGGGCCGCAGGCATCGCTCCTCAGAGCTTGATCCGTACCTGCGGACACACACAGCTTCCCCACCCACAATACCCCAAAACACACTTCCTCCCCCGCTGCCATTCAATTCTCACACAAGTCAGCACAATTCCATAGATGGTGTACAAGATGTTCCAAAGGTTGCCATGGCCTGCTGCATGTGAAATCCTCTGTTCACATTTGCCCTTACACATTTCCAAAAGCACAATAATCACCCCTCAGTCTCCAATTATCATCACTCATCCATTTCCTCCAACCTCACGACCACATAAAAACACATAACCACAACACTAACACAAACGCCACCCACAAGACTCTGTGTGCCCCCCATTCCATCCCCCTCACCGACCATGTCATCACTCTCACCCGCCTCCCACTCCAAACTACATGTCCCCAAAATTTCCACAAGCAGGCCCTGAAGCCTGGGACAGCAACCATCAAGGCCTTACCTCTACCTTGATGCACAGGTAACTTCTGGTTGGTCAAGTCCAAAGTGCAATCCACCCTTCACAATGCCAAAATTTCACATTGGGCCTACCAAATTTCACCAAATTTCTCTTTTGTCCCCACTACACTGGCAGGTATGTGGATCCGTATCCAACGGTGATCATCACTACACAACTACCTGTGGCCACGACAGCTCTGCACCTCTACCGTGCAAGGGTCATTGGGACAAGGTGAGCAGTCAAAACGCCAACATGGCGGCCCCCCTGCGAGGAACATAGCTGCGCCAGCCCCAGCTTATCAATGTGGTGAGCACCTGCTGCCAAAAACACACTACCGCACGCACAACCTCGGCCCTGGGGGGCACGGTCGCAGTGCGTGGCATCCCTACAGCCACGTCCCCTGCACCTCCACATCATTCCCCAGTCCGACTACAGAACTGCAGCCCCCCCAGTGCTCACCCACACTTGACCACACCAAGGTCCAGTCAACAGCCATGCTCCACCAGGAGACTCACCCAGAGGACATGGTACACACACCTCGGACACCCATAGCACCACGTTGACCCCCAGACCACACAACTACATCTCCATAACCCCGCATCCCAAATAGCAGCACAGTCACCCCCTCAACCAGTTGGAAGCTGTGTCCTGCTACCCTATCAATTTTAGCACAGCCTCCAACACTTTTGAGCCTGGTGTTGGCTTAGCGGTTAGGGTGCCGGCTTGGGATCCGAGGATCATGAGTTTGAATCCCGATCTATTGCTGAATTAACGCCAGGGGGGTTGACTCAGCCTGTCGTCCTTCCGAGGTCGGCAAATTGAGTACCAGCTTGCTGGGATGAATGATCACGGTGTGTACCCCGATTTAGAATAGGTACGCCATATCCCTGCGCATCGTAAGAGGCGACCAAGGGTTGGCGTCAGGAAGGGAATCCGGCCATAAAAACATTGCCTCAAATAGGGAACCATGATTGTCATGGGTCCCACATGGCTAACCCCCGCTCCAGCGGGGAAAATGGCCTTAAAACGATCATTCATTTCATTTTTCTCCAACACTTTGGTCTAACACACCTGGATCAATAATGGCGTCATTGTACAGTGTCCACCATTTTTCTTCACAAAATTCACCCTTAAATTTGCATCTAATCCACAGATTACCCATGCCAAACATTTATTCACATTTTCCTAAACTCACCAAAGAAAGATGCTTTGCCATACACATGCCAGCCGAGGATGGCCCATATGCTCGGCTCGTTACACATTCCCGATCACATCCCCATGGCTCTCTTCCCAACCCGAGAGTCCATAAATCATAACGGAACATCTGTGGAAGGTCACTCTCACACCATCATGTTCCACAGATGCCCCAATGGTTGTCCAGCTGGCTATGTCCATCCCTGTCCATTCGGTTCGACCCGCGTCCATAGCCCAACACAGCATGCCAGGTCACCACATGCTGGTTGTCCCAAAGTCTCAGGGATAGGGTGCCAGGCCGCATGCCCGGGTGGTCACTACATCAGGCCCATGTTGGCCGTCCACGATGCTACCACCAAAGCGCGACCCACAACACCTCCCCCTAGTGGTCCTCAATAAATGCCATCCCAGGCTTGAGAAACCACCTCGGACCCAACGGAGCTCTTAACCCCCACCAGGGTCCGGTGACCCTGCCGGCCCGAGCCACACGCCCAGACGGTCCCCCGACGGACAAGGGACGCTACACTCCACCAGACCCCCCGTGGGGCCCAGGTCGTACCATGCCACCCATGGCTGGACCCCACGTCCAAATCTCGCCAGCACAGCCCCCCAGCTGGCTGGCATACCCAAATTTTTGAAAGGGGCAAATTTTGCCCGAGGCCATCCTCAATGACCTCCCCCAGTCCACATCCCACAGCCTGGGGACCAACTCCAACCAAGGCTGCTCCAAATCAGTTTCCCATTTTAATTTAATTTTAGATTTCCTTTTTACAATTTGCATTCCCCGTCCCAAACCGCAGCTGCAGGTAACAACTCCCTCAGGTTGTTCTGTCCCTCCCTGCAGCTGTTCCACATTCCCTACGGGGACCAAATTTCCTGAGGCTCGATCTCCCGATCCTCCAAGATCCAAATCCAGCCCGGAGTCAACACTCCCCCAACTGGTTGTCCAATTTTGGAGCCTCTGTTTCCAAATCATAGTGTACGGTGAGGGTCCCCTTCGTCATTCCTACCACCGCCTCGGACCAACTCACCTCATCACCCAGGCTCCTTTGGGCCCGGTAAAACCTCGTCCTCCATGGGACTGTCCCAGGTCCCCAGCCGCTGAATCACATCATCCTCCATCATCCCCCATCAATTCCGGCTCCGACAGGTCTTCCCCAATATCCCCAATAAATACCCGGTACAGGCAGTCCATTACGAAGCCCAAACCCCGTTCACTCCATTACACGGACCCCCAAACAATGTTATCCCCTCTTGCTCCGAACCACCGCCCTGGCACAGCAAGGATTCAATTCCATCCCCCGGTTGAGGTGTTGTGACATCCACCCGGTCCCGACAAACAACCAGGCCAGCAGGTGGAAAACATTCCCTGTTACAATTTGCACATTCCACGCTCACCTGTGCGCATTCCCCATCTACCTGTACACATTCCCCTTTCACCTCTTCACATGCCGTTCCCGGTGAAATTTACTGTTCCTGAGCAACATGCACATCTGCATGGGCCGCACTCTCTCCCATTCCCTCTTGGCACTCCACGCTCACCTGTGAGCACTCCCCGTTTACCTGTAGGCATTCCCCATTACCCTCTTCATTTGCCATTCCCGGTGCAATTCCCAATTTGCCTTCCCCCCCGTTCCGATTCGCATTCTGCCACCTTTGGCTTCTCCTGTGCCATGGCGGCACCATTCGTTCGTCCTTCCCTCAATTCATTCGCCCAGGCATCCATTTTGTTTTTCAGCCCCCCAACTTGATTTCCCAATCGCTCACCCATTCTCTCACTCTGCTCCCTCTGAGCCTTCATTTCTCCCCTCAAATCCCTTTTCATTCCTCCCATATCCGTTTTTATATCAATTTTCCATTGCCTAATTATGCCTTCTATTCCCCAAATTTCTCTTGTCAATCCCCGACTGGCTCACTCACTGTTCTCTCTCTGAGCCCTCATGTCGTACTTCATTTCTTTACTGGCTCGCTCACTTTTCTCACTCATGTCATTCATTGCTCGAAGCAATTTCTCCAACATCTGGTCGGTTTTCGGGGCCGTCCCAACGGCGGGGAACGCTCCAACACTACCCTGAATTCCCCCATCTACATCCGACCCACTCCCTATGCTTCCCACATCTTCCATTCTCCTTTCCATACCACTCACCTCCTCCTCCGCAAAGGAGGTCGCTTTCCCGCGCGGCTTTTCCAACCGGAATAAAATTAAATGTTAACTGACGCGCTGTTCGCGTCTCGTAGCCCAATCGACGATGCAAATTTCCGCCTCCGACTACAAAAAATTTCTTTCCAAATTCTCCACACTCTGACACCAATTTGATTCGGGGTTCAATCCCACTCCCTGACGACAGTTGTCGCGCAACTCCGGTTAACACCAGAGTCGCGGATGGCCTAAACGGTCTTATTGGAGGCAATGACCAAACACGAATTTTACTATCGCCACGCGGGAGGAAGGAGGAGAATGGAGGCTGCGGAAGCGCTTAACTGCAGCGCGCTGGCGTAGCTCCGGTCCTGTAAGGGGCAATCAATTCAAGCGGGCACAGGTTTGAATGGGAAAGGAAAATAATACAAGGGTTTATTAAATAAGGGCAGGGACAGGAAAATACTCGCCGATAATAAAATAAGGTAGTTAAATTGGGATCCCACACACAACAGATTTCGGAGACGAGACGAGGGAGATGAATTAATAAAGAAAAACGTTCGTTATGTTTGGGGGAATGGGTAATGACCTTATCTGTCTTGTCGTCTTCTTGTAACATGGCCCCGCTCGGCCGCCACCAGGCCTTGCTCCAAGCACCACAGCAATGCGAAGGCCCGAGCCAATGCCCACTCCGCCCGTACACGTCGAGGTCCCCCGCTCCAAACTCCAAAGAACCGAGCACCGCTTGAGACTGCCAGAGCACGAGCGCAGATGTCCAAAACCAAGAGAGCAACTCAACGACTTGTCAACTCAGGCAGTGAACTGCGAACCAACTGCCGCGCAACTCAACTCCGCACTCAACTCTGTGCACTCAACTCTGTGCAACTCAACTCTGCGCAACTCAACTCTGCGCACTCAACTCTGCGCACTCAACTCTCCAACAAACTGCCCTCCCAACTCAACTCGTCTCGGGATCCAACTGCCCGAAATGGCATTCGGCCCTCGTTAATATCTCCTTCTTTGTGACGTCAGCCTTGGTGCGCTGCCAACCAATCAGTCTCCTCCACTGACTCGCCGGCTCGCCCAGGTGCACGCCCACTGCATCACTCCCACTCGCGCTCCATGCTCCTGGTGTCATAGCGCGTGCTATTCGAGGTGGACAGGCCTCTCGGAGGTGTAAATGGCGGCGGCCATTCGGCGGTGTCTGGCCTGGTTTCTTCCTAAGTCATGTCAGGGGGAGGGTGTTAATTAGTGTTGCACTAAGGATCCATCGGAATGTCTATGTGGTGTGCAGTGCCAAAAGGGACAAAGGTTTGGCTAACCAGGTGAGGACACACAGGGGCGCTACTCCTTAATCCCTACACTACTTATCACTCGAACCTCCTGGTAGATTCACAAGTATACATCTTAACCGACAAAACGCCTACACACGAACTTATTACAGGTAGTTTTCCTTACCGCGACACCTCGAAGCATGTTACCTACTCAGCTCTATCTGTTCTACATATCACTACCCACCAGACATCATATTTAGGGTGCCCCTTGCCCCACCTTTCCCAATGAAATCTAGGTGGACTTGTAGGTAGAAGTGGCTTTTTAACTTCTCGATGGTCATTTTTTAAATGATTGGCTTGTGGCCTCATTCTGATAGAAGGTTCCCTGTGAGGATGAGCCATTTTTATTCTATCTCATCTCTACATGTCTCCAGTTACTAATAGTAGCTCATATTTTGGGTAAATATGTTTTTCTCTTCTTTTTTCTTCCTGCAGGTCACATTGCAATACCAAACAAGTTAACAACGAAGTACAGTGACTTAAATTCCCTGTTGGAGTAGTGTTTCCATACATGTCTGTCTGCCGATTGATCACATGAATCTGCATTATGGACTGTACACACAATGGTTGTACACTCCATGCCCACTCCCTCTACTCCCTCCTACCCCCATTCCATCACACCCTTCAAATCTCCCCTCTCACTGCTCCTCAAAGTTGCCTCTTAACTAATCCACAAAGCTGCGCCCTCTTCCCTTCCTCTCTCTTCCAACTCACTCCTCCACCTCCTCCAATCTTGTACTTCCCTCTGTCCCCCCACCCCCTATATTACTCCCGTGCCTATTTACTGTGCCTGTGCTATAATATATATATACCCCAAATATATATAAAATATATATAGAAGACCCCAAATATATATAAAATTAGCCACAGGTGATTCTGTCTGTGTGTCCGGGGGTGTGACTTACTCCATTTAGAGAGTAGCTCCAGCCATTCTGGGAGAGGCTTCATAAACAAATATCCACCATCTTATTCACTCGCATAGCTTTGAGGCCTGTTTAGTTAGGCCCGTGCTGTCTTGCTCTCTCACAGTTTTATTTCAACTCTAATTCGACATATAATTTCATGTTTAACAGTTGTTAACATAGTTTTCTACTCCGTGGAAAAAAAACGGGAATAAAATCCCATGAAAGTTTCCATTTATAGAACGAAATGAATTCTCAAAGGCCTGTAATTTCAAGGCCATTGAGTCTCTCTCACGCCTTTATCTCCAATCTTACTCACCATCTGATTTCATTTTTATCGATGGTTTTAGACTCGGTGTCAGAAATAATTGAGAACATTCACGCACACATGGGAAAATGCCGAGATATATGAAAAAAAATCGCACCACGATGTATCACACACCGCCTAAAATAACAGAAGGGGGAAATGTCTACATATCTTACTATAATTCACCAAATATCCGTCTGTCTGTCCGTCTGTAACCAGGTACCGCAAAAATGCCTGAAACGATCGCAACAAAATTTTGGGTGGGTAATCCTGGGACCCACTGGAGTAAAATAGGCTATATTGTTTTTCCAATTTCAGCTTTTGTCTCCCGCCTAACGTTATTTTCCCACACCTCTGGATACGCTTCTTTTTCTTTCAACCTTACTGGTTGAAGTGAAACGCAATCGGTGGATAACTCATGACACCCAGGAACATATCGTGCTTGCCGACTCCGTTCACATCACTTCAAGGTACACTTGACATTTTACCTCTGGGAACACCGACACTATGACTATTTGGCTATGACACTATGACACTATATATGACACTATAACACTATTTGGCCATAACACTATAACACCATGACTATAACACCGACACTAGTCATATCCACAATAGTAACCATTATTCATATCCACGAAACGCCTCCACAATACCTCAGCGTAATTCAAACCGTGAACACTATATGACACTATATCGTGTTCAAGGAATGACACTATATCGTAAGCCTTATTCATATCATATCATATATTCATTATAACAGAGCAAACGTATATGGTTATGTCGTTATGTATGTTTGTTTATATGTGACTCAAACGTCTTCTTCTTCTTCAAATAAAAACAACACCCTCTTAATTAACCCTATTAATTACGTTGACTGCTGAGACCCCTCAGACCTTTGATGACCCTTTAATTAACCCAAGACCCTTAAGACCACCAAGACCCCTGAAGATCCGAAAGACCCTAAAGACCCCGAAGACCCAAAACACCCCAAAGACCCAAAATACCTTTGAAGGCCCAGATTCTCAAAAATACCCTCAAAACCCAAGTGGCCCCGAAGACCTAAAATACCCAAAAGACCCTGAAGACCCAAAACACCCCGAAGACCCAAAACACCCTGAAGACCCAAAACACCCCGAAGACCCAAAACACCCCGAAGACCCAAAATACCCGGAAGACCCAATATACCTCAAAGACCCCAAAGACCCCGAATACCCAAAACACCCTGAAGACTACAAAGACCCTTAAATATCCCGAAGACCCAAAAGACCCCGAAGACCCAAAACACACTGAAGACCCGGAAGACCCAAAAGACCTTGAGGACCCCGAAGACCCAAAACACCCCGAAGACCCAAAATACCCTTGCAGGCCCTGAGGCTCAAAAATATCCTGAAGACCCAAAAGACCCTGACAACCCCAAAGACCCTTAAAGACCATTTAGACCCAAAATACTCTTAAATACCCTGAAGAACCAAAATACCCCAAAGACTCTTAAAGACCCAGTGGAAACAAAATACTCTTAAGACCCAAAAGACCCCAACGACCCAAAACACCCCAAAGACCCAAAACACCCCGAAGACCCAATACACCCCGAAGACCCAAAACACCCTGAAGACCCCAAAGACCCCAAAGACCCAAAACACCCCAAAGACCCAAAATACTCTGAAGACCCCAAAGACCCCGAAGACCCAAAACACCCCAAAGACCCAAAATACCTTTGAAGGCCCTGAGGCTCAAAAATACCCTGAAGACCCAAATGTCCCCGAAGACCCAAAAGACCCCGAAGACTCAAAAGACCCAGATGAACCAAAAGACCCTTAAGACCAAAAATCCCCTTAAGACCCAAAAAACTCTGAAAACCCCAAGACCCTTAAAGACCCTTTAGACCCAAAATACCCTTAAATACCCCCGAACCAAAATACCCCAAAGACTCTTAAAGCCCCTGAAGACACAAAAGACCCCAAAGACCCAAAATACCCAAAGACCCAAAATACCCTTAAAGGCCCAGATGATCCAAAATACACCAAAATGGTCAAAGATGCCTTTCCCTCTGAAACGACGTGTGGTGAGGCGCGCTGTGTGTGTGTGTTTGTGTGTGTGTGTGTATATGTGTGTGTGTATGTGTGTGTGTATGTGTGTGTGTATATGTGTGTGTGTATGTGTGTGTACGTGTATGTGTATATGTGTGTGTGTGTACATGTGTGTGTGTATGTGTGTATGTGTCTGTGTGTCTGTGAATAAGAGAAAGACCGAATTGTGAGGAACAGAAATGAACATATGAGATGTGTTTGTGTGTGTGTGTGTGTGTGTGTGTGTGTGTGTGTGTGTGTGTGTGTGTGTGTGTGTGTGTGTGTGTGTGTGTATATGTGTGTGTGTGTGTGTGTGTGTGTGTGTGTGCATACAGTGCATTCAGAAAGTAATCGGACCCTTTTACTTTTTTCACATTTTGTTATGTTGCAGCCTTATGCTGAAATCGTTTAAATTCATTTTTTCCCTCATCAATCTACACTTAATACCCCATAATGACAAAGAGAAAACAGGATTTTAGAAAGTTTTGCACATTTATTAAAAAGAAAAAAACTGAAATATCACATTTACAAAAGTATTCAGACCCTTTGCTATGACACTTTAAATTTACCTCAGGTGCCTCCCATTTCTCTTTTTTTTTTTTTTTTTTTTTTTTTTTGTATACAAGATCGAGGCTCGTGAAAGAGCGAACATTAATCACACAGAAAGACAAACCGACACATAAAACATATAACATCGGGAGCGGTAGACAAGATGGGGAGAGAGGGGGAAGGACACAAACACAACATTTGAGAGCAGGGACCGAGAGACATGGAGACATCGAGAGATCTGAGAGAGGGCGAGGGCTTTGGGGGGGGGGGGGGCATGGGAAGGGGGCGGTGGGAGAGGTATAAAACATATGGACACTGCCAGGACTTCCAGGAAAGAAGTTGGAATTTCAAACAAGGTGGATCTGGGGTGAATTAGCGGGGGTAGAAAAGATCAAGGTTTTGGATGGGGGAAGATAAGAGATGGTGGTGAACAGCTGTTTTAAAGACCTGGAGGGAGGAGTGGGATTGAAGGGAGTGAGGGAGTTTGTTCCAGAGGCGGGAGAAAAGAGGAATGAAAGAGTGAAGGTGAGCAGAGAGCCGAGATTTCGGCAGTTTAACCATCAGAGGGTTGCTGGCAGATCTTGTGCGACCTGTAGGAATATTTGGGGGACAGAGCACAGAGAGAGCTGGGGGTGCAAGGCCGGAGAGGAGTCGGTAGAAGACAGAAAGACCACCTACCTGCCTGCGGTGAGTGAGTGAAAGGCCATCAGAGATAGCTTCATCGCGGGAGATTCCAATAATTCTGAAAGCTTTGGTTTCAACAGCGTGAAGCCGAGCTAGGTGTGAGGCAGGAGCACCGGCCCATAGGGGAGAACAGTATTCCATTGAGCTGCGGATGAAAGCCTTGTATGTGGTGAGGAGCTCAGGTGTGCCGAGGAAGGACTTCGCACGACGGAGGATGCCCAGTCGGCGACTGGCTTTGGAGGCCAGCTTGGAAATGTGGTTTTCCCAAGAAAGATCATGGCAGATAGTGAGACCCAAAATCTTGAGCGACAGAACTTCTTGGAGAGGATTGTTGAGAAAGTAGATGGGAGGGTTGTCCAGTCGATCTTTTCGGAGAGACATAGTAAGAGTGTGAGATTTGTCAGGATTGAAAGACATGTTCCACTTGTTTGACCAGTCTGTGATTTTGTCCAGGGCTTCAGAGAGTGAGGAGGCAGCAGACTGCCGATCTGAGGGAAGAGGAATGGAGCGGCAGAGAGTGGAGTCATCAGCAAAGAGATAGAGAGGATTTTCGAGAGAGTCAGAGAGATCATTGATGAAGACCAGAAAAAGCATGGGGCCCAGAACACTGCCTTGGGGAACTCCAGCCTGAACAGGAAGAGGAGAAGAGAGAAACCCATTCAGGGCCACACGTTGACGACGACTAGAGAGGAAGTCCGCCAGCCATGCGTGGAGATTTCCATGGATACCAAAGGAGGAGAGTTTGGTGAGCAGAGCGGGGTGCCAGACCGTGTCGAAGGCACGTGATATGTCGAGGGAGACAGCTCTAATTTCCTGTTTGGCATTGAGGACCTCCATCCATTGTTGAGACAGCAGAAGCAGCATGTCCAGAGTGGAGTGACCTGGTCTGAAACCAAATTGATGATCAGAGATCAAGCCATTGGAGAAGAGGAAAGATTTCATATCCGAAGCAATGATGGATTCCATGACTTTACTGATAATTGGGAGAAGGCTGATTGGACTGTAGTTGCTAGGATCTGGTTTTGCACCTTTTTTGTGCAAAGCGGTGATGTTGGCTGATTTCCAAGCAGATGGCAGTTGACCTTGAGCAAAAGAGAGGGTGAAGAGAACAGAGAGAGGGTGAGATAGAGCAGCAGAGCAGGATTTTAGGACCCGTGGGCTGATGCCGTCGGGTCCAGTTGCAGAATCAGAGTCGAGGGTTGACAGAAACTTTTCCACCTTGTCAGGAGGAAAGGACACGGAGTCCAGGAGCAGCAGGGTACGACTGGGTATAGTGGGTACAGAGAGGGATGGGTTTGGGACACAAGATTTAGAGGCAAACACAGAGTTGAGGCATTCAGCTTTTTCACGTGCGGAGTCAGCTGTGTAGCCGTTTGAGGTAAGGGAGGGGATGGAGGGGGAACAAACACAGAAACGGATTTGACCAGACGCCACCAGGATTTGGAAGAGGGAGACAGATAAGAGAGTTCGGTCTTGAGAACGGAGAGATATTGTTTCCTGGCTCTCCTGAGGGTGGACACACACTTGTTTCGGGCTTTGTGAAAGGAAATGAGATTTCCTTCCGTTGGATTTGCTTTCCAGGAGACGAAGGCAAGTTGTTTCTGGGCAACAGCCTCACCACAAGGTTCCGTGTACCATGGACGGGAGGAAGGGTATGACAACTGAAGACGAGATGGGATAAATCTGTGCATGAGAGAGAGCAATTTACTTTGGAAGAATTCCCAGGATGAGTTGATGTCAGAGGTGGTAGAGATGGGAGACCAGTCCAGATGATTGATGGCTGCTTGAAGACCGTGCCAGTTGGCCTGAGTGAAATGCCAGACTCGTCGACGCTGAGCAGGCTCCCTGAGGATGGTCAGAGAGATGTCCACTTTAACAAGGACATGATCAGATGATCCGATCGGAGCAGAAGAAGAGCAGCAGACATTTTCAGGGAAGTTAGTCATAACCAAGTCCAGAAGAGAAGATGTTCCGTTGACTGAGATCCGGGTCGGGAAATTGACAGATTGTGTCAGTCCCAGTGAGTCGCAGAAGTCCTTTGCTGAGGAGCCATGGCTGGTGAGAGAGGTACCCACACCCAGCCAACTGGCATGATGACAGTTGAAATCACCACATATGAGGAAGAGAGAGTTGGGATGAGTAGATAGAAGTTGGTCCATATCATCAGACAGCGAGATGTAGATGGAGTCATCACTGTTTGGTGGTAGCCAGAGGTATTCCTGGGGGTGAGGTGGAGAGAGTGCAGTGCAGGGCGAGTGAGGAAGAGAGTTTTTGATAAAGATAGCAACCCCGCCTCCAGGACGAGGCTCAGGTCTATCATACCGGAGGAGGGAGTAGCCCAGGAGAGATACTATGGAATCAGAGACATCATAAAGGAGGAAAGTTTCTGTTAAGCAGATCACGTCTGGTTTGACAGAAGCAACCTGTATGGAGAGATCAGTTAAGTTTGAACGAAGGCCCCGGATGTTTGAGGTCCATACCGTTAATGAAGAGGAAGGGGGAGCATCAGATACAGAACAGGGGGGAGGAGGGGTAGGGTAAGATGTGGAAGAGGTGGAAGAGGTGGGGAGAGCTGTTGAAGGTGTGTCAGAGATTTCAGAATAGCTCGGAGAAAGGGAAGGATGGGGCGGACAAAAGGTTTGATGGTGATTGGGTGAGCCACAATGAGGTGTTATTTGAGGAGGGGGAAGAGCGAGGCAGAAGGTTGGGGAAGATGGAGGTGAGAGTTTGAAGGGGGAAGAAGCGGGGAGGACGCTTTGAGGAGGGGGAGTGAGAGGGGGGAAATTGAGAAGCAATGAGGGTGGGGAGATTTGAAGGGGAGGGGTGACGGGGGAGTTTGGGAGGGAAGGGACAAGGGGAGGGATTTGAAAGGGATGGGATATGGGGGAGATTTGGAGGGGAGGGGTGAGGCAGGAGTCTAGGAGGGGAGGGGCGATGGGGCGTCTTGGCGGGGAGGGGTGAGGGGGTAGTTTAGGAGGGAGGGGGCAAGGGGGGAGATTTGAAAGGGATGGGTGATGGGGAAGATTTGGAGGGGAGGGGTGATGGGGAAGATTTGGAGGGGAGGGGTTATGGGGAAGATTTGGAGGGGAGGGGTGAGATTGGATTTTTGAAAGTGTACGATTTATGGGAAACGAACATTTATTGCAAAATGAGTTTCTTGTGACCTTCGAGTTAAAAATACGTTTAAGGACGCTGGATGGAGGATGGAGTGCAGGAGAGTTTAGGGAATGTAGAAAAAAGGCACTATAGGAGATGGATATTTTTTTTGGGATGAATTGATTTGGTGAGCAAGTCGAAAGCAGCCTTTTAAAGAAGAAGAAGAAAAAGGTGTTATAAAATATGACGGAATACATAACTTGAGGGGAAAGTGTAAACATTGAAGGTTAATGAGTGAAAACTATCTGGGGAAATGGGGGAGAAACACGTGGTCAAGAACGAACGAACGAATAAGAATGAATAAACGAATGAGAACAGAGAAGGAAATGTTTTTTTTTTTTTTTTTTTTTTTTTTTTTTTTTGAGTTGAGATTTACACAAGGAAGTAGGCTATGGGTGAAAAGACTGGGAATACAGAGAACGAAAGTTATTGGATCATTAATTGGATCACTCTTGATCATCTTTGAGATGTTTCTACACCCTGATTGGAGTCCACCTGTGGTAAATTTACACAATCCTGAAAGCCCGTTTCGCGTTTGCAAAAAAGCACCTAAAGGACTCTCAGACTGTGAGAAACAAGATTCTGTGGGCTTCCATGTGTCTTTCACTGAGGAGAGGCTTCCGTCTGGCCACTCTGCCATAAAGCCCAGATCGGTGGAGTGTTGCAGTGATGGTTGTCCTTCTGGAAGTTTCTCCCATCTCCACACAGGATCTCTGGAGCTCAGCCAGAGTGACCATCGGGTTCTTGGTCACCTCTATTACCAAGGCCCTTCTCCCCCGATTGCTCAGTTTGGCCGGGCAGCCAGCTCTAGGAAGAGTCCTGGTTGTTCCAAACTTCTTCCATTTAAGAATTATGGAGGCCACTGTGCTCTTGGGAACCTTCAATGCAGCAAAAAAAATTTTGTCGGCTTCCCCAGATCTGTGCCTCGACACAATCTTGTCTCTGAGCTCTGCAGGCAGTTCCTTCGACCTCATGGCTTGAGTTTTGCTCTGATATGCATTGTCAGCTGTGAGACCTTATATGGACAGGTGTGTGCCTTTCAAAATCATGTCCAATAAATTGAATTTACCACAGGTGGACTCCAATCAAGGTGTGGAAACATCTCAAAGATGATCAAGAGAAATGGGACACACCTGAGCTAAATTTCAAGTGTCATAGCAAAGGGTCTCAATACTTATGTAAATGTGATATTTCAGTTTTTTCTTTTTAATAAATTTGCAAAACTTTCTAAAATCCTGTTTTCTCTGTCATTATGGGGTATTGAGTGTAGATTAATGAGGGAAAAAATGAATTTAAACGATTTCAGCATAAGGCTGCAACATAACAAAAAGTGAAAAAAGTGAAGGGGTCTGAATACTTTCTGAATGCACTGTATGTGTGTGTGGGTGTGCACGCACATGCATTCACATGTTATCAGAAATAAATACATTGTGTGGATGACATCATTTGTGCATCTGCTAAATTGCTAGTAACCATTTTGTGAAACTGAATGTGCAGTTGCAGCATCTAACTCAATATGTCGAAATGTCACACACGTCCATGCCCGTGGGATTCCCACGGGTGACCCCACTAGTATGTGTGTGTGTGTATGTGTATATATATATATATACACATACATACACTGTACACATACATACATACATACATACATACACATACACATACATACATACATACATACATACATACATATACATACATACATACATACATACATACATACATACATACATACATACATATATAGATTGTTTTGTGTTTAAGAGTTGTGAAGGCATCAGGCAGTATCTGTGGAAGGCTCTGAAGGTGGTATGGAGGCAAGGAGTGGTGCCCAGTCAATGAACTAGGGCGGAAGGAGTTTATATTCCAAAGCAGGAGGAGGCTGTGACACTGGAGCAGTTTAGACCAATATCATTGCTCAATGTAGATAGGAAAATATTGATGAGTGTCTTTGCGGCACGGCTCTTAGGCTTCATCAGAGGGAATGGTTTTGTGGATGGTTCTGTGCAGAAGGCAGGAATACCAGGATCACCAGGATGCATTGAACACTTGGCAATGGTCTGGCAAGTGTTACAGGAGTCAAAGAGGCAAAGGAAGGATGTGGCGGTGGTATGGCTGGATTTGGAGAATGCATATGGGTCAGTGCCGCATGCCTTGATCAGGTATGCCATGGATTTCTTTCGGGTGCCACGGAGATTTAGGGATTTTTTTATGGCATATTATGATCAGTTTTTGATGCGGTTTGCGACAGTCCTATGTAACAGAGTGGCAGAACTTGGAAGTGGGGATCCTGATGGGATGTACCATCTCCCCGATTTAGTTTGTGCTGGTTATGGAGTTGTTGATACGTGCGGTGAGTGGACATGGGAAAGAAGTGGAGCTAGCCCCCGGTCAGAGGTTGCCAGCAATGTTTGCTTTCATGGATGACCTGACAGTTGTCCAACGGTCCGCTGATGCAGCAGTAGAGGTACTGGGACGACTGGAAAGGTTGATGCGGTGGGCAAGAATGGGATTTAAAGCAACAAAGTCGAGGAGTGTGGTAGTGAGACGAGGAGTGGTGGATAACATGCACAGGTTTGAGCTGGGAGGGGAGGTGGTTCCATCATTGGTAGAGGCCCCTGTGAAGAGTTTGGGAAGATGGTATACAGTGGAGTTGAATGATGTGGGAAGAGTGGAGGAGGTCAGAAACAAGCTTTTGAGAGGTTTGAAGAGGATTGATGGATGTGGTTTTCCAGGTAAGTTGAAGGTATGGTGTTTGAAGTTTGGGTTGATGCCACGAGTATTGTGGCCATTGATGATGTATGATATTGCAATTGGGCATGTAGAGAGGATGGAGGTTGTGGTGAGTGGGTTTGTGAGGAGGTGGTTGGGAGTGCCACGCTCTTCGACGAAATTGCCTTTTATGGTCAGGGTGGAAAACTCCAGTTTCCCTTGACATCATTAACCGAGGAGTTTAAGGTGGTAAGGGTGCGGGAGTTCATGATGTTGCGGGTTTCAAGTGATGCAGTGGTAAAGAATGCTCTCGCAGAGAAGAAAGGAAGTCGGAAGTGGAATGCAAGAGCAGAGGTGGACAAGATGGAGGAGCGGTTGCAACAGGAGGGGGTCATGGGGATGGTACAGCATGGGAATCATGGCTTGGGGTGGATGGAGCATGAGCGATGGGGAAAGGCATGTGTGAAAGGGAGGAGGAAGATGGTTGAGAGGGAGGTGAGAAGCAAGGAAGAGGAGGGGAGATATGTGAAAGCAGTCGGTCAGGCACAGCAAGGTGCTTGGACTAAGTGGGAAGGTGTGCGGGTGAGGATATTGAAGTGGCAAGAGATTTGGAGGATGGAGCCAATATTGTTGAATTTCCTGTTGTGGGCAACGTATGATGTGCTTCCATCATCAGTAAACTTGAGATTATGGGGGTTGTTGCAGGAGGAGAGATGTTATTTGTGTGGAGGTGTGGGAACGGTGCAGCATGCACTGAGCGCATGCTCAGTAGCATTGGCAGCAGGAAGATACAGGTGGCGACATGATCAGGTGCTGGCGGTGGTGGTGCAGATGGTGCAACAAGAGGTGCTGAGATCGAGAGAGAGAAGAGTGGAGAAGGAGACTGATGGGGGAGAGGTGTGGTTTGTCAAAGAGGGCCAAGTGGTAAGAGGTGGAAAGAGGAGGAGGTGGAAAGCAATAGGGCTGTCAGATGCTTGTGATTGGCAGGTGGTGGCAGACCTAAAGCCACAATTGGTATTCCCAGAGGAGATCTGTGTGACAAGGATGCGGCCTGACATTGTCATTTGGACAAGTGCAACAAGACAGGCCATCTTAGGGGAGTTGTCGGTACCTTGGGAAGAGAACATGGAGGAGGTGCACGAGAGGAAGAGAGGAAAGTACAGTGAGCTGGAGGCAGAGTGCCGGGAGAAGGGTTGGCGAGTTTCGTGTCAGCCATTTGAGGTGGGGTGTAGATGGTATATTGGCAATTCCTTTTCTGCATTTCTTGCTAGGCTGGGAGTGTGTGGGACAGAAAGAAGGAGGATGTGTGACAAGGTGGCCCAGGTTGCCTTAAAAGGCTCATTTTGGATGTGGAGGAAGTTTATGGAGGCACGTCGAACGGTGTAGGTTGAGGTTATGGAATAGAGATGGAGGTGTGTGTGTGTTTTTTTATTTTTTTATTTTTATTTATTTTTTGTTGCCATTATTATTTCTTATTTTGTGTATATGCGTGAGTGGGTGAGGGTGTGCGTTTTTGCATGAATTAATTTTTGCATGAGTGTGTGTTTTTGTGTGTTGAGTGGTGTATGATGTAAGGGTAGGTGGTTGGTTGGTTGGTTGGTGTGTGTGTATGTGTGTGTATGGGTGTGTATGTGTATATATGAATGATCTGGTGTGTTTTGTTGGTGAGTGGTGAAGGGTATAAAGGTGGGTGTTTGAGTGTTCCACCATGTTTGTTTGGTGCTGTGGATTCTGGATGTGGAGGTGTTGTTGTTGTTGTTCGCACTGGCTGGGGGTGGGGGTATGTACGCATCCAGGTGCAGTTGCTGCAGGTGGATGTGTATGTGCCTCTGCTGGCCCACCTTAGCTGACCGTATCGAGGTTGAAGGGCCGAAACGGGATGATGCTGAGGACCTCGACTGAAGACCCGGTCAGTGCGGCACACTTGTGACCAGGTGTGTTTTGAACTTACATATATATATATATATACACTATATATATATATATATATACAATATATATATATATATATATATATATATATATATATATATATATATATATATATATATATATATATATATACATATATATATACATACATACACATATATATATACACACACACAGTGAAACATTGACTTACGAGTTTAATTCGTTCTGTGACCGAGCTCGTAACTCAATTTGCTCGTTTCTCAAATAAAATTTCCCCATTAAAATGAATTGAAATGCTATTAATCCGTTCCAGCCCCTCTAAAACCACACCAATTTTTTTTGAAATATATATATATAAATATATCGCGCTTTATATTTCACCTGTATGCAGCATACAAGTTGGCAGGATGGCCTGGACTGGAGGTACGCACACTTGACACTAAACTGTCCAGCCTGGGTTTGAATCCCGACCCAGCTATAACCTGTCATGTCGGTGTTTCACAGGCAGGGTGATTCATCAATGTGTGTACCGCTAAACTGGGCGCCCCGTTTGCGTCCCATTAGTTGTTGGATGTGAAGGATCTCACCGTGTCTTCCACAAAGAGAAGGCGAGCTATCGCCGGCACTCTGAACAAGTTGTGGCCTGGCATGCTCTTCTCCTCTGCCGTTATATACGTCCTCCTCGGCATCTTTTTCCAGAAGAGCCCTGTCTCGTCACAGTTGAAGATTTGCTGGGGGATGTATCCTTCGGCTTCTATCAGTTCGGCAAAAGTTATAATAAAATCTTCAGCTGCCTTCACATCCGAGCTTGCTGCCTCACCATGCCTGACGACGGAGTGAATGCCGGTCCTCTTCTTAAAATTATCAAACCATCCCCGACTGGCTTTGAATGACTCTTCCGATGCCTCGTCCGTTGATGTTCCCGCCGTCTGCTGCACCAAATCCTCGTAAATGTCTCGTGCCTTCTCACAGATGATGCTCTCGGTCATGGTATCTCCTGCGAGCTGCTTCTCCGTCAACCACACAAACAACAACTTCTCCATCTCTTCATGGACAGAGTTCCGGAGCTTTGAAATAATCTTAACGCCCTTGGCTGGCGTTATAGCCTTTATCGACTCCTGCTTCAAAATCGTACATATCGTAGAAGTACTACGATCGTACTGCCTCGCCAAGTCGACAACACGCACACCTCGCTCATGTTTTTCGACGATTACGTGTTTTATATCCAAGCTCGCTCGCTCGTAACTCAGATCTCGGCTCGCATCACAAAGCAAAAAATCGACCGAGCGACGGCTCGTATCTCGGAAAACTCGTAAGTTGGTGCACTCGTAAGTCAAGGTTTCACTGTATATATATATATATATATATATATATATATATATATATATATATATATATAGTATATGTGTATATATATATATATATATATATATATATATATATATAGTATATGTGTATATATATATATATATATATATATATATATATATATATATATATAGTATATGTGTATATATATATATATATATATATATATATATATATATATATATATGTATGTATATATATATATATATGTATATGTATGTATATGATTGTATATATATGTATATATATATATATATATATATATATATATATATATATATATATATATATATATATATATATATGTATATGTATATATATCTATATATATATATATATATATATATATGTATGTATATGTATGTATATGTATATATATCTATATATATATATATATATATATATATATATGTATGTATATGTATATATATATATATATATATATATATATATATATATATATATATATATATATATATATATATATATATATATATATATATATATATATATATTGTTATAGATCGCGGTTAGGATGTTATAGACCGAGCGGTGGTTTAAAACCGCGACCTAACAAAACTCACCCGATTCCACCCGAACGTTGGTTGTATCGCACCCTAGCTGCTCAATGAGGGAAAAGACAAAAGCGACGCAATGCAAGAGGAAAACGGAGACAAAAAAAAGGTTTGAAATATTACTACTGAATTTATTTCTACTATTTACACACAAGCAACAAAAAGCAATTCAGTTTATTTACAAGTACAAGACGCAGGTGACACAGTGCAAATTTAGCTTATCTACAGACTTAACTTATTACCCAGGACAGAACAAACAAAGACGACTCACACGGGGAATTGCAGGAATCGCAGGATGTGGATGGCTGGAGGGAGAGGGAGAGGTCCAAGGGGGGGTCCCGCCGCACAACCGGCGCGTTCAGCAGCCGCCGTTCCTGCCCCCTTTTGCGGTTGCCGGGTGTCGCTGCTGCGGCGGCCTGCAGTTGCCTTGCCAGGCCTTGTCTTACTCGCTTCTCACCACCGACTTCTCACCACCGCAACCAACTGTGACCACTGACCCTCCTTTTTGGCACCCGACTCAGACCAACTCTTCTCTCTCTCTTTCTCTCTCGGTGCAACCAACTCCTCCTCTCTCTCTCTTTCTCCGACCAACCCAGAGTGCATCTCCCTTTTCTTCTTCTTCCCGTTGCGCCCTTTTATAGCGCCCCCAGCAAAACGCCCCCGGCGCTTTGGACACGCCCATCGGGGGTGCTCACCTCGGCCCTGGTTGGTCGCGCGACCCTCGGGCTCCGCCCTGGATGACGACGGGCGGGCGCGCCCCTCCTCCCCTCTGACGAGGGGGGTTACGCCTTTCTTCTCCGAACCTGTCTCGTGTTCAATGGCGGTTATTGGAGGGGAGGGAAAGGGAGATTTTTGGGGATGGGAAGGAAAGGGGGTCTATTCTCTTTCACTGGTGCAATGGAGTATTTCAATTAATGGGAGACACAGCCTTATCCTAAAACACAGAATAAGATATAACTATCGAACATGAATATCCTATGATTGGCTGACGTGTATGCTTGTGGACTATGGGACGCCCTTTTGATCTTACACAGCTCCGGAGGCAGGAGGCACAGCACAACAACAATAATAATAATCATACAGCACACAATAAAAAAAAAATATATATACAGTCCTCATATCCACAACACTGCACTCTCCTCCTCTTAGGCACGTCCCGGGCCTACAACTTTTAGCTTTAGCGTGACACGTAGGTGTAGTTCCCTCTATTTTTAACCTGACCCTGAGTGCGACAGTTTAAAACATAAATAAATGTGTCCCGCTGCTCCATTGCACCCTGCCTAACAGACTTACGCCCACAGTTAACCGAATTGCGGAATGGTCTTCAAACTATACACTGACGGTGGGGAGCATTATCTACAATTGACGCTACTTTTATTTACAAAACTAACCCAGGACCTGTAATTGTTCTTTCTGGGGGGAGGACAGTCTGCTCTGCATCAATGCACCATTAAAGCACCCAAAAACGCACCAATACACACCCAAGCACCAATCGGTGCAGTCACCATTGTTCAATGAATAAAATAAAACCAACAAACCCAACCCTGCAGGTATCTCTTGCTCTTCGGCTCCCTCTGCTGGTTATTATTATTTCTTCCAGTTGTTGTCATTTTCATTTGCTTTGCTTACTGGCGGCCTATTTTCAATAAAATGAAATGCACCCATCGTGTCCATTTTTACTTTATTTATGGCCCACAGGGCCGACTAGTGTAGTTCACCTGTGGGGCATCGGTGCCCTGTGGCCAAGGTCCGCCAGCAAGATTTCGGGCCCTCATGGCCGGTTCCAGCAGAGGGGCCATGCCCCAACCCATGGGGTCCATAAGTGGTGCTCGGCCACTGACATGTGGTCCATAATGTGGTGCATCGATGCAGACAGCTGGTTCTGGGAATTTCGGGCGCACAATGGCCGACCCACGCACGCTCCCCTCGGCGCCCAACGGCGCTCAGGTCCTCATGTGGGAGACAAAAAGGGGGGACAAGACAGATGAGCGAGGGGTAAGGTCTCAAGGGTACACATCAAAAAGGCAATGCAAGGCGAAATGCGTACGGAGGGCGAAGTGAGAAAGCTCGTCCCTACCGTACGTCACCCCCCTGTTACCTAGCCCACCCTTGCCCTTACCCCATATGTACAAAACCTACACATTACCAATTCGTCACTACTGTCACGTCTTCCCCATATTTCCCCTATATCAAATTCGTCACCACAATCCCTCTACTTCAAAAATTTGCCATCATCAATTCATCATCAATCCTCATAAGGAGGCAGAGATGGAACATCAAAGCACAATGTCACACCCACGTCATGATGCGTCTCACATTCCAAACATTTGCACAATAAAAAATAATAAAACATGGCATGGTGTGGAGTTACCTGTCACCTCCGGTGAGTGGGTGCAGATGGTGCGAGGAGATCCTTCATCCTAACTATCCTCTAAATGACTAACACACTTTACACTACCCGGGGTCTTTCTCCGGCCAAACCATTGGCCCTCTTACACTATGGGTTCTAAAAACCAATTACCATTGGCCAAACTGTGGTGCTTTTCAATTTGGGGTCTCACTCCCCCGATTCATCTCCCGGTGCCCTCGCACAATTTCTGGGCCGCGACGTGTAGCTCTCCCAACAGGTCTACCCACCTGCACACCTCCACCACTGTAGTTGCCACCCGAGCTTACCTAGCTCCTCACCCTAACCTATCTAACTGGGGGCAGCCCCTCTCCTGGCTCTGTCACCCCATGGTGCCCTCTGGCACTGGGCTACCCGGGTCCGTCCTCCGGATCCTCGGGCCCCATCCACAACAACTACTACCGGCTCCCAGAGCCCACCTGCGGCCTCACCTGGCCGACATCCTTACAGTGGTGGAGTGCCCAAACCAACTACACACACTAACAGGCTACACGCCCAGCCATTTCCACAACACTAATGCACCCATCCAAACATCATTCTTCCAACCGCACCACAGATGCCAATATCCAACCACAATTTACCTGTACCCTCTACCTAACTCTTACACTACCCGCCCCGGGTATCCGTGATGGGGGTCCACTCTTCCCCCATTCACACCTTCGCACCATCCACTCCACTCCGCAATTTCCACCCTACTCACTCCACGACCATCCATTCCAATACTCCATACCATTTATTCCAGACACCTGTCTTTCATTCACCTGTCGTTGCACACCTGTGCAATCCTACCTGGTGCCACCTGCACCCTCCTCCTCTTCCTGGACCAGTTGGTCAACACAACACACAATCACCACTACTCCCTCATACACTGCTCCATTCACCTGTTCAGTTGCACACCTGTGCAATCACACCTGTTCAATCCTCACACACACGGCATCATCTCAGCTGACTACTCCCCTCTGAACTTTGCGCTTCCCAGTCGTCCCTTTAAACTATTGCGCTCCCACGTCATTATAATCCACACTAATCTACCTGCGTCCCCACTACAGGTATCAGTCACTAACTAAACTTAACGTTACCTACTGTCATCTTCGCTAGATCCCTATCAATATAACCTAACCCACCCGGGCTAGTTTTCACTGCCATCAACCCCATAAGCTATAGCGCATTTGCCCCACCTATCTGTGAGGGATGACAGCGTTGCCATCCCACCACAGCGGGGCATCTCACTACCAATTTTGCTCGTCCAAATCCACAATTCAAAAATTTTCCATTTACTGCCAATTCTATTCACTTTTCTAAATTTCGTTTCAAATCACTACCATCATCATCCGTCTACTTATTAGGTCCTCTCGGTGCGCCAATTCACATCTACAGCCCGGCTTCGTACAGCCGAGCAATGAACGCGGGTTCTTTTGTGCCAGTGGCTGGATACGTCCCGCATTCGGGGCAGGGACGGAGGCTTACCCGGGCCGAGATCCCATGCACCACCTCGGCGTGGAGCCATCCAATGTCCCGATCTCGACCTGCCGGCACGTCTCAATAGAAAGTGGTCGCCATGACGACCCTTCCTATCGGGCTGCCCGCTCCGCCTAGTGGAGCCCGGACGCGGCCGCTCCACGCGAGGCCCCGCGTGGATCGCGCACGGCGGTCCTTTCGAACCCGCCGTGGCTCGGATCTCCGCTGGTTCTCGCGGCACGCGAAGCCCGGCACGCACCGAGGGCCCGAGTCGGCTATAAGTCGTTCTAACCTTTAACCCGGTTATCTTCGACGCTTCACCTGCAGGCTTACATGCATACGCTACCCCTTTCGTGCTCATACATGCAGCCGTTCCCATTCTCCTCGTACCTTTCCTTACGCACCTCGGTACACTCACTCCGCTCACCGACTTGGTCACACACCTGACCACCGAACACCTTGGCACACATTCGTCGCTCGCACACCTCACCAACACACCTCTTTGCGCCCCTTTCTCGGTCACCTCCTCTGTGACAATCACAGGTGTGCTCTCACCCGCACACCCATCCACGTGTCTCACTACCAATTCCAGCGTGCATTCCCACTCACGCTCTACCATTCCAGGTGTGCATCCTTCTATTCCAGGTGTACATCCTCGCTCACCTGCCACAACCAACTCACGCTCCGTTTCACTCTCACTACCCTCACCTCCACTCTCGGTCGCGCACTCACCCTTCCTCTCGACAGCGCACTCTTTCCTCATGCACCCGTCCGTTACACACCTTTCTCGCGCACACTCTGCCGCACCTTGTCCCGTTACACCCTCTGTAACACTCACCACAGGCATGCATTCTCCCTTACTCTTGACAGCATGCGCTTTCCCCATGCACCCGTCCGTAACACACCTTTCTCGCGCATCCTCCCGCGCACACTTTTTCGTTACCTCCTCCGTAACACTCACCACACCGCGCTTCCCTGTGCTCCCTCGCACACGCGCTACGACCGACTCACTCCTGACGGCACACTCACTCCTCGGCGTGCACTTTTTCCTCACACACCCCATGGTCGGACATTCTCGCACACCTCTTTTTTCGCACACCAGACCTGTCGCACACTTCACCAACGGCCTCTCACGAACACCCGGATCCAATTCAATCCCCAAGCCGACTGAAGCTTTCCTCACATCATATACATTGCCACTCACCTTGGCACCTCGTCCCCGCACCTCCTTTGCCACCTGCCAACTTTTTATTTGGTTAGTGAGCACCGCATCATGATTTGAACACAGACCTTGTACATATTCCATGACTTCCTCCTTTATCTCCCTCTTAGTTTCTGTCCGTCCCTTCTTAATTTCACTCACCTCTTCTCCCACTTCCTCTAGTTTTTGTTTAACCTCTTTTATTTCTCGGTGCGTCCCCTCAAGTTCGTCCTCTAAGGCTACCGTGACCGTCTCTATGTGCATCCTCACCTGCCGGTCCTTTGTCTCCATTATCTCTGTCACCTCCTCCACCCTCATTGTCAGTTCCTCCCGTACCATCTGACATTGCCTCTGCGTCGCTATTAATTCGTTTTTAATTTCTTTTTGTGTCGCCTTTAACCCTCCTAGTACCGCAGTGTTCTTTTGAACCTGCTCCACTAACTTAGTTTGTCCCTCTGTCAGCTGCTCCACCTCCTCCGTCAGATCTTCTATTCCCCCTTGTAACTTAGCCGTATTATTCCTCACTTCTTTCTCTATACGCTTTTCGCCTCGCTTTACCTCCTCGCGCAGCCCCGAGACCTCCTCACTCACCCCTCGTCGTATTTCCTCCATCTGGTTCCCCATCTGTTCGATTTCCCGGGCGGATTGTTCCCCTATTTCCCGCAATTTGTCCTCCATCCTATTTTCTAACCCCATTAACCCATTTTTCACCCCCTCTAACTGATTCTCCTGGGCAGCCATTCTATTTTCCACCCCCGTTAACCCATGTTTCACCCCTTCTATCCCATTGTCTAACCCCTCAAATTTCTTGTCTAACTCCTTAAAATTATTGTCTAACCCCTCAACGGTACCCCTTGCTTCGTCCCTCATTACCCCCCTTTGGTTTCCCATTACCCCCATTTGGCCCCCCATCCTATCCATTTTTGCATTCAGTTGGGTCAAGAATAATCTGAGGTCAAACCCGGTTTGCCCAGCGTCCCCAGCCGCCACCGCAGGCTCGCCCTCCGCGGCGCCGCTATTTTGGGACCCTTCAACCACGTGAGCGAGCGCGCCATTTTGCGCGCCTGATATTCCCGCAACCACATTGCCATTTTCCTCCTCCCTTTCTTCCCCGAAGTCCTGGGTTACTTCCAACCCCTCTATCTCTCCCACCGGCATCCCGTCGCCTTGGACAGCCATGGCGCGATTTCAAAATTCGGGCTTTTCCTTTAAAACAAAACAAATTTCGTACTTTATAATTTTGAGCGCGTGAAGCGCGCTCCGGGTCGATCCCACTCCTGACACCAATTGTTATAGATCGCGGTTAGGATGTTATAGACCGAGCGGTGGTTTAAAACCGCGACCTAACAAAACTCACCCGATTCCACCCGAACGTTGGTTGTATCGCACCCTAGCTGCTCAATGAGGGAAAAGACAAAAGCGACGCAATGCAAGAGGAAAACGGAGACAAAAAAAAGGTTTGAAATATTACTACTGAATTTATTTCTACTATTTACACACAAGCAACAAAAAGCAATTCAGTTTATTTACAAGTACAAGACGCAGGTGACACAGTGCAAATTTAGCTTATCTACAGACTTAACTTATTACCCAGGACAGAACAAACAAAGACGACTCACACGGGGAATTGCAGGAATCGCAGGATGTGGATGGCTGGAGGGAGAGGGAGAGGTCCAAGGGGGGGTCCCGCCGCACAACCGGCGCGTTCAGCAGCCGCCGTTCCTGCCCCCCTTTGCGGTTGCCGGGTGTCGCTGCTGCGGCGGCCTGCAGTTGCCTTGCCAGGCCTTGTCTTACTCGCTTCTCACCACCGACTTCTCACCACCGCAACCAACTGTGACCACTGACCCTCCTTTTTGGCACCCGACTCAGACCAACTCTTCTCTCTCTCTTTCTCTCTCGGTGCAACCAACTCCTCCTCTCTCTCTCTTTCTCCGACCAACCCAGAGTGCATCTCCCTTTTCTTCTTCTTCCCGTTGCGCCCTTTTATAGCGCCCCCAGCAAAACGCCCCCGGCGCTTTGGACACGCCCATCGGGGGTGCTCACCTCGGCCCTGGTTGGTCGCGCGACCCTCGGGCTCCGCCCTGGATGACGACGGGCGGGCGCGCCCCTCCTCCCCTCTGACGAGGGGGGTTACGCCTTTCTTCTCCGAACCTGTCTCGTGTTCAATGGCGGTTATTGGAGGGGAGGGAAAGGGAGATTTTTGGGGATGGGAAGGAAAGGGGGTCTATTCTCTTTCACTGGTGCAATGGAGTATTTCAATTAATGGGAGACACAGCCTTATCCTAAAACACAGAATAAGATATAACTATCGAACATGAATATCCTATGATTGGCTGACGTGTATGCTTGTGGACTATGGGACGCCCTTTTGATCTTACACAGCTCCGGAGGCAGGAGGCACAGCACAACAACAATAATAATAATCATACAGCACACAATAAAAAAAAAATATATATACAGTCTTCATATCCACAACAATATATATATATATGTATATATATATATATATATATATTATATATATATATATATTATATATATATATACATGCAGACTTGGCATTTAATATGGAATATATTTTTTTCCTTGACTTGGGTTTACTTTCTGAACTCGGTATATCAATCTGGTGAGTTTCTTTTACGCTTCGGTGATTTCTTTGTTAAAAGAACCATGTCACTGATTGTCTGTCGCAGCAAGAAGTCAATAACAGGATTATATCACAGGTGGCATGACAAAATGTACAGACAGGTACATTTGACGATTGGCTTCACAATCAGGTATATAATTGTTGTTGCGTTCTGTATTTGTGGAAAACAACTGCTGCACGTCTACAAAAGTTATTGCCACTTCCCCTGGAGATGGTCCGTCAACTCGACAATGCTGTTTGTCATTTAGTGGTGGCTTTACGAAACTCCGGCATGAAACAGCGTGCTATTGCTCGGCAGTGTGGCATCACTCAAGGTCACGTGTCAAAGATCCTGAAACGAAATGCTCAGAGGGGTGTCCCTACTCCAATACCGAGGTCAGGACGTCCCCGCAGAACCACAAGGAGGGATGATCGCCAGCTGTACCGGTTAGTCCGCAATGGCCGTACCAAGTCAGCTAATCGGCTTAGGGCTGAGTGGCAGCAACTGACAAATGTGCCTGTATCCAGAAGGCTAGTCAACCAACGACTGGTTCAAGCAGGCTATCGTGCCAGCCGTCCCCTGAGAAAGCCACGTCTGACCAGACAACACCGCTAGCGCCGATTGCAGTGGGCCAGAGAGCACCGTCAATGGCAGCCAGGACACTGGAATCACGTGATCTTCAGTGACAAGTCTAGATTTCTGGTCTATCGTCAATATGGCCGCGTCCGAGTGCACAGACAAGTGCATGAAGCCTACAATGAAGATTGTATAGTGCCAAGAGTTCAAGCTGGAGGTGGTGGGGTGACCGTTTGGGCTGCTTTTCATGCAGGGGGCAAAACTGACCTGATTGTTCTGAATGGAAACCTGAACCAGTTCAAGTACAGGGCCATTCTGGAAGAAATATTGCTTCCATTTGCTCGTGCAGCCTTTCGAGGAAACTTTGTCTTCCAAGATGACAATGCACGGCCTCATCGTGCTCGCATGATCCAACACTTTCTTGCTGACCGTGGTGTAGAGCATATGGAGTGGCCTGCCATGTCCCCGGATATGAATCCGATAGAGAACTTGTGGGCAGAATTAACGCGTCAAATCGACAACTTGGACCAGCAGCCTGCCTCTGTGCGTGAATTGCAGCAGGCTATTGTAACTGCATGGCAAGCGATTCCTGTCCAAACCTTGGCAAATCTCCTGAACAGCATGCCTCAACGTGTACGTGCTCTCTTGAATGCTCGTGGGGGTTACACGAAGTACTGAACTGTAATTTTACTGTCCGTAATCCCAGTTGTAATTTAACTTTTGTTTTTGTTAAAAAAATGTTTTGGCTAATGTGCAAAATAAAGACATACTTCTGGAAAACGTACAGAAGTTTAACACAGTACTGTCCATGAATTGAGTTCGGTATCAGTTTACATCACTTTCAAGGATCAATTTATTTGTTTCGAAATGTCAAATGTGGTTTTTGTTTCTTTTAAAGGTCACATTAACAAAATCTAGAATAATTTCAACATAATTCCAATGAACTTTTGGTTCTAAGTCATCTTGAAAAGTAAGTTCACCCCCACAAAAAAAATATTCAATATTAAATGCCAAGTCTGTCTATATACATATACATTTTATATATATATATATACATTATATATATATATATATACATTATATATATATACATTATATATTATATATATATATCTACATTATATATATACATTATATATATATATATATATACATACATACATACATACATACATACATACATATATACACACATATGTTTGTTTTGGGTCTTTGGAGTATTTTGGGTATTTTGGGACTTGGGGCTATTTGGGGTATTTTGGGTCTTCGGGGTATTTGGGTCTTCGGGGTATTTTGGGTCTTCGGGGTATTTTGGGTCTTGGGGGTATTTGGGGTATTTTTTAGTCTTTGGGGTATTTTGGGTATTTGGGGCTTTTTGTGTCTTTGGGGTCTTTTGTGTCTTTTGGGTATTTTGGGTCTTTGGCGTATTTTTGGGTCTTTGGAGTCTTTTGGGTATTTTGGGTCTTCGGGGTATTTTGTGCCTTTGGGGTCTTCGGGGTATTTTGGGTCTTCGGGGTGTTTTGGGTCTTCCGGGTCTTCGGAGTCTTTGGGCTCTTCAGGGTCTTTCAGGGAATTTTGTGTCTTCAGGGTCGTTAAGGGTATTTTGTGTCTTCAGGGGTCTTGGTGTTATTTTGGATCTTTGGGGATTTGAAGGGTCGTCAAAGGTCTGAGGGGTCTCAGTCGTCTAAATGTAATTAAGAGGGTTAATTAAGAAGGTGTTAATAATTTTATTTGAAGAAGAAGAAGACGTTTTTGTCGCATCCATAACCATACACGTTTGCTCTATTATAATAAGATTATTCATTAATCATAAAATATCGTTCAGGTTTGTACATCTGGGACTGTGTTTGTGCATTGTGTTAATGCATTGTTTCTCGATTTTCGTGCACAATGTTTGTACTTTGTTCTCGCTACTGAATCTCCTTTGGGTGACACATGGTCGAACTGTTGGTACCTTGAAATCTAATAATAAATATATTCACAATTGACTCAGGTCTACAGGCCCTCCAGCAATTCCAGAAACATAATAAATTCCTTTTTTCAATGTCTGAAGATTATAATATTTCAATGATATTGTTACGGAAGGTGTCATTCTGAAAGATGCAGTTGCTTACAGTAAATGAATACGCCTTTGCATATGAAATCAAATACAGTCGGACGATGACATTCATGGGGGAGATAGTCACGCAAAAAAGTAAGTACACCCCATGTAAAGTTTTGACTTTTTCAACATATTTCAACATACAGCGATTTGATCTTCATTTCAACAATATTGATAGATAAAGGTGATATAATATAACAAATATCATGAAACATTTACATTTTGGAGTCCATTTTATAATTTAAATAAACATAAATGCAAATTTCGCATGTGGAAAAAGTAAGTACACCCCAACATTTATCACTACTTCAAATACCTAAAATTAGAATCAGGTGCACTAGCTCAGGTGCAAATGATTAGAACATCGTTGGAGAGGATCTTGGAGGTCACTGTCTTATTTAAACCTCATAATATTTAAACCTAATTTCCAGTTAATGCAAAAGAGCAAAGTTTGGTTTGCTCTTTGTTGTTGAAGTGTGCGGCATCACCGTGCCTAGATCAAAAGAGCTCTCTGAGGCCTTCAGAAAGAAGGTTATAGATGCCTACGAGTCTGGAAAGGGATTTAAAAAGATCTCCAAACTATTTGAAATCAATAATTCGACTGTCCGGAAGATCATCTACAAGTGGAGAAGATTCCAAACAACTGCCAACTTGTTCAGGCCAGGCCACCCCAGCAAGTTCAGCCTGAGAGCAGACCGCAAGATGCTGAAAGAAGTCTCTAAGAACCCCAGAATGTCATCACGGGACCGACAGGTAGCTCTTGCCACTGTTGATGTCAAAGTGCACGAGTCTACCATGAGAAAGAGGCTGCACAAATTTGATCTACATGGGAGGTGCGCCAGGAGGAAACCTTTGCTGTCCAGTAAGAACATCAGGGCAAGACTAAAGTTTGCCAATGAACACCTCGGCAGTGACCAGCACTTCTGGAACAATGTGCTCTGGACAGATGAGTCAAAGGTAGAGCTATTTGGCCGCAGTACCAGAAGACATGTTTGGCGAAACCCAAAGACAGCATTTGACCACAAGAACCTGATACCAACTGTAAAGCATGGTGGTGGAAATATTATGGTTTGGGGCAGCTTTGCTGCATCAGGGCCTGGGCAGCTCACCATCATAGAATCCACTATGAATTCTTAATTGTACCAGAGGGTGCTTGAGGATAATGTGAGGCCATCTGTCGGGAAGTTGAAGCTCAACCGAAGGTGGACCTTGCAACATGACAATGACCCTAAACATACCATTAAATCCACCAAGGAATGGCTGAAAAGAAAGAAATGGAGGGTTCTGGAATGGCCAAGTCAAAGCCCGGATCTAAATCCCATCGAAATGTGGGGGATTTGAAACGAGCTGTGCATGCAAGAAACCCCTCAAACATCGCACAGCTGAAAGAATTCTGCATGGAGGAGTGTGCAAAAATTTCTCCCAGTCGATGTCAGAGACTGGTAGACAGTTATAAGAAACGTCTACTTGAGGTTGTTTCTGCCAAAGGGGGCAATACCACCTATTAGAGCCAAGGGTGTACTTACTTTTTCCACAGAAGGAAATGGCATCTCTTAATTTTTTGTTGACTAAATTATTGCAAAGTCAATTTTTCATTGTTTTTTGTTCAATTAGATCACCGTTATCTATAGATACTGTTTAAATGAAGATCAAATATTGATATGTCCTCATATGTTAAAAAGATTTTAAAAACATTTCATGGGGTGTACTTACTTTTTCCACATGCGAAATTTGCATTTATGTTTATTTAAATTATACAATGGACTACAAAATGTAAATGTTTCATGATATTTGTTATATTATATCACATTTATCTATCAATATTGTTGAAATGAAGATCAAATAGCTGTATGTTGAAATATGTTGAAAAAGTCAAAACTTTACATGGTGTGTACTTACTTTTTCACGTGACTGTACGTTCCTGGAAAATGCCCCGAATGACATATCCGAGAATAGGGGCATTGTTTCATTAGAAAAATGGGGGATAGGTTCCCGGCCGTTCCTGATTCACAGAAATTGGAGCATATGGCAACACCACAAATGTCGGGGCATTGTTTGAATCGGGAAAAGGTGGTTAGGTTCCCGGTGGTTCCTGATTCAGAGGGGGGGGGGGGGGGGGGGGGGGGGGGAATTTTTAAGTTTAAAATGTTTTTGACTCCGAATGCACATGATTACAGTTTCATTAAAAATGCTTACAAATTTAAAAAAACGACAGCACCATGTACCGTTTCCAATGTTTACTGAAGGAATGCAATTACAATTTATTAAAAGTGCTTAACCAATCATGCCGTAAAACTAAAAAAAACTAAAAAACAGCATGTACCATTTCAAATTTTTATTTCATAAACACCCGCAACTATTCAAATGATGATGAAGAATTAAAATCCAGTGAACTCCTCGAGCTCTGCTGAAGATGACCCAGGTAAGGGTGCTGATAAGTGTGCACAGAAAGGAATGTCGGTGAGGGCACTGAAACCAATGCAGGTGAGATCGCTGATGAGTCGTGCACTGAGGGGGAGGCAGGAGAGGGTGTTGGAAAAGTTGAGCAGGGAACGTTTTGGCCACGTCGTGGTCTGAAGAGGCACCGATGGTTCAATGGAATGGAATTCCACTTGTGAAGTATAAATTGAATGTGCTCACTGTTCCAATCAAAATAAAAAAACAAAAGACAATTTAGGCGATCTTGACCTTTGACCTCAAATAAATAGGCTTCAGTGACTCAATATGCAAACCCTGCTCAAACTTCGTCAATCGGATGAAAGTTGTTGATTTTATGCAACCTTGACCTTTGACCTTTTGCTCCAAAAAAAACCCCCAAAACGATCAACTTCTAGCTTTTGATTGGTGAACCAATTGAGTGACCCATTGTGCAAATATTTAAAATTTTAGGTCGATCAGATGAAAATTGATGATTTTATGCAACCTTGACCTTTGACCTTTTGTTGTAAAAAAAACCAAAAACAAACAAACAAAAAAAAAACATCTAGTTTTTTTATTGTTGAACCAATTCAGTGACCCAATATGCAATTTCTTCAAATTTCCAGTTAATCAGATGAAAATTGACGATTTTATGCAACCTTGACCCTTGACCTTTTGACCGAAAAAAAACTTTCTTTCTAGCTTTTGATTGGTGAACCAATTCAGTGACCCAATATACAAATACTTTCTTTTCAATCAGATGAAAATTAATGATTTAATGCAACCTTGACCCTTGGCCTTTTGATCTAAAAAAAACCAAACAATTGGCTTCTAGACCAATGTGATGGACCAATTTTGATTGGTGTACCAATTCAGTCACCCCATATGCAAATTCTTAAAATTTCAGGCAGTCAGATGGAAATTGACGATTTTATGCAACCTTGAACTTTTGACCAAATTATTAAGTTGTTTTCTCCATACTCTCATAATGAAGCTTTGTTGAAAATGTGATGACAAAGCTCAAATGGCAATTTAAAATTTCAGGTCAATTGGATGATCGATGATCTTGGGTGATGCTGACCTTTGACCTTTTGACGAAATTATTAATTTGGCTTCTCCATATTCTCCTGATAAAGCTTTGTTGAAAATTTTATGACAAAAGTTCAAATGGCAAAAAAGTTATGGCCCGGACAGACAAGCAAACACACACAGACCGACACATAAGCGATTGCAAAACTGACACAGAAGTGATTGCTAATGATGTCTTGATATTGAGATTTGGTTGAATAGTTCTTTGGAACGAAGGGGTTCACCATTTATTTAAGGACCTGTTGCTCAGTCCCTGGCCTTTTTTTTTAAACCCCAAACCCTATGCTACCAAGCATCTCCTTCTAACCACCCACCCTTGAACCAATCTGACCATACCTCCCCCCCCCCCCCCCCCCCCGCCCCACCATCCATGTCTGAGAGGGGTCAAGAATCAGTTCCCATCCATGTCTGAGAGGGGTCAAGAATCAGTTCATAATTCATGTCTTTATTGCTATGATTGCATATACGGCACTAACCCATATGAGCCAGTGGTTTATATGGGAACACAAATTCTTTTTTTGGTCATTTTGCATTGCTCTCTTGAGTACTTAACATGTAGATCAATTATAATGTGAATGTAGCTCTTGCCAGTCTGCCGATGCTGACCGATACTGGCTTTCACAGACTACTTACCTCACGCACGCGAAGTGAAAAGTGGGGTTAAGCAATTGGTTCATGTCCATCCGTCTGTCCACAAATGTCATTTTATGATTGAGGACCAACTTGATTTAACTTGAATGTTATATTTTGAACATTAATCAAAAAACAAACCTGCCATTTTGCAGTACTTTGTCTCTGAATTTGCAGAGAGGAGGAGAGAAAAAAATTGAAAATAATTCCAAACAGGAAACGTGCTGTTTTTAGGGACATTATAAAGGACACAAACAACAAGCATGAATAACTAATGTAATGTGTTAGACAGGGTGATGTAACAGAATCCCAGTCGATCGTTGAATTAACGTCAGGGGGGTTGACTCAGCCTGTCATCCTTCCGAGGTCGGTAAAATTGAGTACCAGCTTGCTGGGGGGATGAATGTGCCGGTGTGTGCCCCGGTTTAGAATAGGTACACCGTAAGAGGTGACTAATGGGTTGGTGTCAGGAAGGGCATCCGGCCAAAAAACAACATTGCCTCAAAAAGGGAACCATGATTGTCATGGGGCCCAGAAGGCTAACCCCCACTCTAGCAGGGACAATGGCCTTAAAAAGGGAATTTTTTTTTTAGCGTGATGTAACAGACCCTACGTCAATGGTGGTAAACTTCCGGAAATAATTTATTTATTCGACTTTTACAATCTTTATTTTATTTAAATTGAATTATACACTTGAACACTGCAGAGCACAAATCGCCTTTTTGCCATTTTCAAAACTTCAATTTTGCAGTACTTGGACATGTTAAATAAGGGTGGTGTGGTGTATAAGACTGTTTAAATAGCACTAAACATCTGAAATTTTACTTCAGCGATCTTTAAAATAAGTATTTCATTAAAATCTAAGTATATACTGGAACTTTGTTTTAGGATATCGTGTTATTTGACAGTCCCTCTGAAGTTGGTAATTTAACCACATTCAGGCTGTGGGAAAGGGTGGGGGTCAAAATGACCTGAAATAGTCAAAATGACTCCCCAACCCCGCCAGAAGAAATTTTGTGATTTCCCCGTAACCCTTGCAAATTGCCAAATACTGTTTGACTTTTTTGAAGTCTTGCGCATCTTTTGATATCAAATGTATGCAAAAGTTTTAGTACAACTACTTCGACATATGTAAACCCCTATTACTTGTTAGTGTTGATGCAATGTGATACAATAACAAAAGATAATGCCAACAACTTTTTCATATGATACCCTATGTATGTGCTTAATTTCATGTCAATAAGTTACCCAGAGAGTGGAACCGAGGTTCCACATCTCAGAGAGTGCACCAGGGCTAGGGGGAAGTCGGATCGGGCTTCCCTAGAATAATTATATAATTAAACAACTAGACATTTTTTTCATGTCAGTCGGATGTTTCATCTCCGATATCTTACCAAGGGGTGGGGACACCCCTCTCACAGGCTAAGCATACTTTGATAAAAACCCAGCCTGAGTAGGGTTAAAGGATAGATGTGGATTAGTTGTATTGTTTTATTAAGTGAAGTAGTAAGACGTTGAAGCCTGCTTCTTCTTGCTTTTCTAGGCTCACTGCTCTGCACGTATTGGAATTAAGGGAAAATCATTTGTCGACACTGCCACAGTGAGTCATGGCTAATTTTTGAGGATACTGCATTTAAAAATAGAAATAAAAATTTGAGGCTTGAATGGCTGCACATTTGTTTTAAGATCACAGAAAGTCTTTCTCCAGCTCAGTCAGACCTTGCATTGCTCTTTGTGTAGGGATTGTCATGTGACTGTATTAATGACATACCTTTGAATTGTTCCTTAAGTAAGGGCACTAATCTGTCAATAGTCGAGCCCTCCGTGAAACATGAACTGTAGTTATGCGAAAATATCAAATGTTGGTAAACTTTATTGTTCATCTCTGTTAATATGTACAATACATTGCCCATGTACAATTAATCCAAAAGTTATTGCCCTTCAGGTCAATGGGAGCGCTGACTGAGCTGGAAAGGTTGGACATCGGTAGCAACGAGTTCCGTGAATGGGTGAGTAATGTTGGAAGTCTTAATGTGATGAACTATGAGTGTCGTTTTGCTTCTTCGGCATTATGCTCTTCCTGAGAAATAATTTCTGCCTCAGTTTATCGTTTGTGAAAATAAAATACAAGTAAAATAGCTGCGGGTGGGTTGACGGTAATCTCTTGAGGTAATTTTGGGGAGCCACTCTGATCAAAAATCGAAAAGGCCAAGACAAAACAATCCTGTGGACGATCAAGTAGAAGAGCTGAATCGGGTTTCAGAGCAATCTCTTGGTAAATAAGGGACAAGTATGGATCCGAAGTTTCAGGGAGTAACCCCCACTGGGAGCCCCCATGACCCGAAATCGAAAAATCGACACCCGAGCGATTGTGCGGGCTACTGTGTTGTATTCATGTGTCAAATTTCAGAACAATCAGCCGGATAATAAGGGAGGAGTAGCAAAAATAACAGAGTTAACAGACTGGACGGATGGGCGGACGGACAGACATCCGGACATCATGACCCATTTTATAAGTTAATCTCTGCAAAATCGACATGATATGACCTAATAATGTGTGTGTATATATAATTTGTTAAATGGAAATAATTCCCATGTGGGGGGTAATTGTCATTCTAAAATGCACCAATTCTATGTATATATGTATATACGTACGTATATACCTCAACCAAATTTTGTATAGGGGTACCTCTGAGCTGGTAATATATCTATATATGTCAGCCATTTTGGTGCTAGGTAATTTGTAAGCCTCTTCTGAAGTGTTGTAGTCACAATCGCCATGCCCTCGCTGTATGTTTTCTGTTCAGTGTAAAACAACCCAAGTGACTTAAGGGGATCATCAAATATCAAAAGGTTGGAGCTGATGGGTGGTCATGGGCCTTGTGAAGGCGTCAGTATGTATAAGCTTCAGGATTCCGGTGTCAGCCAATGGGCCAGTGCAATTTGAGTTATCCGATCTATATAACCAAGATGTATTGTACATGCACAATGCGCATAAGAAGTAGGAATATTTTTGCTTCATGTAGGTCACCCGGGTTGTTTTTAAGGGGCCAAGTGGGATAAAATGCAGGGTTTTACACGCCATCAAACAAATGCACATATCTACACTCACAGACAAGCTACCCCCTACAAACCATATATCACTGAAAGCTGACAATCTGGAGAATACAAAAATTGAAGAATTGAGACAATACACCTTCAAATAAGGAAATAACATTTATTTTCCTCAACACAATTGAAAATTTACATTTTTGCATTTTGTCAGCAAAATTGTAACCCCATACAACGAACTCAGGCAATCTACTTTTTTTCCTCAGTTTTACATATTATAGGGATGTCCTAATATTTCAATGATGGCTTTTCTTCAAATCAGTTTATTTCAGCTGCACACTGATTATTTTTTGTAGAAACAGAAAAAGGTGACATTTTACTTCATTAATTTTTTTTAAAGTAGGGGTATCTCGAAAAGCCATCATTAATTCACTCAACACCTCAAACCTGACATTCTGACCAAATTTGAAGAAATTCTGATGATTAGTTTTTGAGTTATAACATGTTTATGAATATTCATCAGAGCACAGACTATAGAGTTTGCCAGTGTTTTTTAAACAGATTTTTAGGGATATTTAGGCCAAAAATCCACTTCCGGTTATGAAAAGGGTACTTCCGGTTTAACAAATGATTGACCTTTGACAATTAGACCCATATTTTCTGGAAAAATAGTTCAATTTTCACATTAAAAGGATTGATTTCTGAAAGAACATACATCATAGAGTATTTTGACATGAAAAAAAACAAAAAACTTTTACTCAAATTTTACCCCACTCGGCCCCTTAAGCGGTAAGCTGCTTCAATATTCGGCTATGTCCTTCCTTCCATCCATCCATCCACCCATCCATCCATCAAAAATGTAGAAGAACCTTTCTAAACCACTGTTTCATTTCGAAGGGTTCAAAGTGTAATTCTAGAGGGTTCTAAAGGGTAATTCTAGAGGATTTTAAAGGGTAATTCTCGAGGGTTCAAAAATCGTCTGTCCTTAATTTTTTTTGTATACTAAGTCGAAGGTCGTATAAATGCTAACACAAATGACATATAAAAAGGGAGCAGGAGAGAAGAGGAGGCAAGATAGGGAAGCACAACAATAGTAGGAAACCGGGACATCAGGAGATCTGAGGAAGAGAGGGCTGGGGTGGGGTAAACAACATGAACACTACAGGGACTTTCAAGAAAGAAAACAGGGAATTTGAAGGAGGTGGGTTTGGGGTGGATTAACAGAGGAGAGAAAAGATCATGGTTTTGGATGGGGGAAGATATAAGATGGTGGTGAACAGCTGTATTAAAGAATTGGAGAGAAGAGTGGGATTGAAGAGCATGTGGGAGTTTGTTCCTGTGGCGGGGAAAAAAGAGGAATGAAACACTCCAGGTGAGCAGAGAGTCTCGATTTTGGCAGTTTCACCAGAAGAGGATTGCTGGCAGATCTTGTGCATCCTGTGGAGATATTGGGGGGACAGAGTGTAGACAGCAGGGGGTGCAAGGCTGGAGAGGAGCTGGTAAAAGACAGAAAGACCACCAACCTGCTTGAGGTGAGAGAATTAAAGGCCCTCAGAATCAACTTCATTAAGGGACATCCCAAAAAATAGATTCTAAAAGCCTTGGTTTCTGCAGCGTGAAGCTGAGCTAGGTTTGAGGTAAGAGCATCAGTCCAGAGGGGAGAGCAGCATTCCATCACGCTGCGGATGAAAGCTTTGTATGTGGTGAGAAGCTCAGTAGTGTCAAGGAAGAACTTCACACAACATAGGATGCCCAGTTGGCGACTGGCTTTGGAGGTCAGCTTGGAAATGTGGATTTCCCAGGAAAGATCATGGCAGATAAAAAAAACCACCTTTAGAGGCCATTTGTCCCCGCAAGCGGGGGTTGGCCTTTTTCTGGGACCGTGGTTGTTGTTGTTTTTCGGCCCCCTTTTTGAAGCAATGTTTTACGGCCGGATGCCCTTCCTGCCGCCAACCCTTTTTGTCGCCTTTTACAACAAGCAGGGAATTACCAGTGAACTGGTACTCAATTAGCCGACCTCGGAAGGATGACAGGCTGAGTCAACCCCCCTGGCGTTAATTCAGCGATCGACCGGGATTCGAACCCAGGATCCTAGGATCCTAAGCCGGCACCCTAAACCGCGAGCCCAACACCAGTGTTAAAGATCATGGCAGATAGTAAGACCTAAAAGCTTGAGTGACAGAACTTCTTCGAAAGGATTGTTGAGAAAGTAAATGGGAGGGTTTTCCAGGCGATCTTTTCAGAGAGACATAGTGAGAGTGTGAGATTTGTCAAAATTGAAAGACATGTTCCAAGTGTTTGACCAGCTTGTAATTTTGCTAACACAAAGGAATGGAAAGTCTTCAGAATGGGAAGAGGCTCCTCTAACTTGTGAACCAGTGATGGGATTTTGACAAAATGTGGTTGAAGTATATATTATGATGAAAAGATTAACCGATTAGATTTTGTCATCAAGAGGTCAGAGGTCATTTCAGGTAAAAAATGTGAGACCTTTCTAACTTTGTTTCTAAGGTTTTTAGATCACTCTGAAACATCTAGCTGGCATTAAGTACAATTATGTAAATTGTCAGTGAAAGTGCGGAAAATTTTGTTGATGAAAATCCCATTCCTCGTAAATTTGGCCATTTGTGGTGTGTCCTGGTGTTGGCTTAGCGGTTAGGGTGCCGGCTTGGGATCCTAGGATCCTGGGTTCGAATCCCGGTCGATCGCTGAATTAACACCAGGGGGGTTGACTCAGCCTGTCATCTTTCCGAGGTCGGCAAATTTAGTACCAGCTTGCTGGGATGAATGATCCCGGTGTGTATTCCAGTTTAGAATAGGTACACCATATCCCTGCGCATCGTAAGAGGCGACTAAGGGTTGGCGCCAGGAAGGGTATCCGGCCATAAAAACATTGCCTCAAACAGGGAACCATGATTGTCATGGGGCCTGCAAGGCTGACCCCCGCTCTTGCAGGGAAAATGGCCTTAAAACGATCATTCATTCATTCATTCATATATGTGCAAAGCACCGATCAAACTGAGAACAGCTAAAGGTATTTAAATCAAGCTTTGTACAAGTGGGTATTATGATGTAATAATGCGGGTGGATGCATATCGGTTGACGTTGCGATGTCGAAGACTGCCTTTCTTGTTCTGTTATGCGTTTTGTTTGATATTAATAATCATAATTTGTTATTATTTTTATTTTGGCTTAAATACATTGACCCATGCACCTACTGTTCATATGTGGCTTTCCATTAATGATTAGTTTATCCACTATGTGGTCTGTGAAGTGTCAGTGCTTTTTATGAACACCTGGTGTTATTTTTAAAATGTTTGAATGATTAAAAAAACTTTTTTGCTATCTTCCCCAGCCGACTCCATTGGAAGAGCTGTTTTCTTTAAAGGAGCTGTGGATGGATTCCAATCAACTGGCTGTACTCCCTGAGGTGAGTAAAAAGTCAAATCTGTCTTGTCTCTTACCATTACCACTCAAACATTTTCCCTTCGCTATCTCATTCTCGCCTTCCTCCAACCCCAAGCCTTTAAGTGCGTTGATGGGTGGGGAATGGATGGGTAGGGGGTTATGTTTCGGATGGAGTTGTTTTTACTGGCATTGTCTTTGTTATTATTTTGCTATCCCATCTTTTATTTTAAGTTCTTTGCTTTTCCTTTCTTTTTCTTCCCATTAGCCCTTTGACTGTCGGACCTTTTTCTCTTGAACTCCAACCTTTCCACTTTCGATATGTTTAATGCGAGCTTCTGCAGAGAACTACAGCTTGGAGCAGTGATGGCCTGAAATGGTATCTGTGGAATGTCTTTCCTCCCAGCAACATTTTTCCAGCCTTGGCATCTTTACAGTGTCTGGCCTGTCTGTGAGATATTTCTCATCTTCTTTGTTCCTTATGCCAGAGGATCCTTTTATCTTCTTTCCCTTTCACAGGTGTTCCATTTGTGCTATGTGATGTGTTATTCTGTCCATTGTGTCCTTTGTACAGTGTGTGTGTGTGTGTGTGTGTGTGTGTGTGTGTGTGTGTGTGTGTGTGTGTGTGTGTGTGTGTGTGTGTGTGTGTGTGTGTGTGTGTGTGTGTGTGTGTGTGTGTGTGTGTGTGTGTGTGTGCGTGCGTGCGTGCGTGCGTGCGTGCGTACATGTTCACTCGTTCTTTCGTTCAACCTAAACATGAATTGCTATCATATAGAAAGAATTCACTCCTTTTTCTTTAAACTTCTCCTGGCACCTCGCCTAGTTCACAGAGAGGACGAAAATGAATATTACTTTCCTACCTCGTGTCTATTTGTACATGAGGCTCCCCTGCTCTAGCAGGGAAAATGGCCTTAAAATGCCTGTGGTTGTTGTTGTTGTTGTTGTTGTTGTACCTCGTGTCTATGTCAACTCTGCCTCCCCTCACGGCATACATAAACAAAAGAAAACTTCTAATTGGTCCCTGGTTTACAGAAAAATGTTCTAAGCTACTCAAGCACATGGTCCATGCTAATTAATCATCTTTCTAATATGTACCTCTTCCAATGTAACCAAAGATAGCTCAGATGGCAGAGTGCTGGTATGGTTCACCAGAGGATCTGGGTTCGATTCCTGGTCTGGGCATGTAATTTTCTCACATATGTCAATTAAATATGCACTACATGACCAAAAGTATGCGGACACCCCTTCAAATTAGTGGATTCGGCTGTTTCAGCCACACCCATTGCTGACAGGTACATATAATCAAGGACACAGCCATGCAATCTCCATAGACAAACATTGGCAGTAGAATGGGCCGTACTGAAGAGCTCAGTGACTTTCAACGTGGCACCGTCATAGGATGCCACCTTTCCAACAAGTCAGTTCGTCAAATTTCTGCCCTGCTAGAGCTGCCCCAGTCAACTGCAAGTGCTGTTATTGTGAAGTGGAAACGTCTAGGAGCAACAACAGCTCAGCCGCGAAGTGGTAGGCCACAGAAGCTCACAGAACGGGACCGCCGAGTGCTGAAGCGCGCAGCACGTAAAAATCGTCTGTCCTCAGTTGCAATACTCACTACCAAATCCCAACCTCCCGCTGGAAGCAACGTCAGCACAACAACTGTTTGTCGGGAGCTTCATGAAATGGGTTTCCATGGCTGAGCAGCAGCACACAAGCCTAAGATCACCATGCACAATGCCAAGCCAGCTGGAGTGGTATATAGCTTGCCGTCATTGGACTCTGGAGCAGTGGAAACGCGTTCTCTGGAGTGATGAATCATGCTTCACCATCTGGCAGTCTGACGGACGAATCTGGGTTTGGCAGATGCCAGGAGAACGCAACTGCCCGAATGCATAGTGCCAACTGTAAAGTTTGGTGGAGGAGAAATAATGTTCTGGGGCTGTTTTTCATGGTTCGGGCTAGGCCACTTAGTTCCAGTGAAGGGAAATATTAATGCTACAGCATACAATAACATTCTAGACGATTGTGTGCTTCCAACTTTGTGACAATAGTTTGGGGAAGGCCCTTTCCTGTTTCAGCATGACAATGGCCCTGTGCACAAAGCGAGGTCCATACAGAAATGGTTTGCCGAGATTGGTGTGGAAGAACTTGACTGGCCTGCACAGAGCCCTGACCTAAACCCCATCAAACACCTTTGGGATGAATTGGAATGCCGACAGCAAGCCAGACCTAATCGCCCAACATCAGTGCCCGACCTCACTAATGCTCTTGTGGCTGAATGGAAGGAAATCCCCACAGTAATGTTCTAACATATAGTGGAAAGCCTTCCCAGAAGAGTGGAGGCTGTTATAGCAAAGTGGAGGCTGTTACAGGCAGCAAATGGGGGGGACCAACTCCATATTAATGCTCATGAATTTGGAATGAGATGTGTGATGTTTTGGGTGTCCACATACATTTGGTCATGTGTGTGTGGTTGAAAGGATCGAAACCTCGAGGAAGAACGGTGCCCAGATGATGATCCGTGCAGTCGGGAAAACCAGTCAATTGCTTACAGGTTAAGGTTCTTGCTTTAGGTAGAGGAACTGTTTTGAGGCTTACAATTTAAATAAAGTTGAATATGGGATGTTGTGAAATTAACATCATTTACAGAAATCCTTTAAATTATATTTATATTTAAGTTTAGGAACAACCGATACTCTACAATTAATTAAATGCATTTTAAAATACGAATTGAAAAAGAGAAATTAGAATTGAAAATCACAAGAGGTAGAGTTGTGAGGAACAAAAATAAAATAAACAAGATGCGTGTGTGTGTGTGTATATATATATATATATATATATAATTATATATATATATATATAATTATATATATATATATATATATATATATATATATATATATATATATATATATATATATATATATATATATATATATATATATATATTGTTACAGACGCGGCTTTAGATGTTATATTGACCGAGCGGTGGTGTATTTAACCGCGTCCGAACAGTTACTCCCCGATTAGAACCCGATTCCACCCGACGTTGACCAGATCGCCCCACAGATATTCAATCGGGAAACCTCTAAAGCGACCGAAAGAGAATGAAAAAGAAGAAGAAGAAGAATACGGAGGAAGAACAGATTTATTATACACACACAGCAATGGATGGAAGAAGCAGTAACACAGCGAATCGTTAACTTACACTATTCATTTTTACTTAACCCCAAGACAACGAGCAGGACAGGACGTTCACACTTACACAGGGGATAATGCAGGCAGGTAGGGCTTGAGGTGGATTGCTTGAGAGGGAGGCAAAGTCGGGAGGCAGCAGCTCGCAATTCCTCGCGGTTTTGGCGGGAAAACCCTCCGTCGTGTATCCGCTGCGGTAGACGTCACGCGCTGGTTCGGCACACCTGCTCCTCTTCTTGTGGTGGAGCCGTCTCCCTCCTTTCAGCGCGTCTCTCCAAAGCTGGTTTCCTTGCCGAGTACCTCTCCTCTTTGGCTTGGAGCGTTTCGCATCTCACCGCTCCTCTTGGTGCAGCCTCTTTGCTCATCTCCCAGGTCATCTCCCAAGGCCTCTCTAGTCAAGCAGTCCCTTACAGTCGCTTTTATCACCTCGGGCGAAATCAAGCCGCCGGCTCCGAGGGCACGCCTACCGGGTCGCTCACCGCGGTGCTGATTGGCTGTTAGGGCTGGCTCACTCCTCCCCCCCTTATGACGAGGTGGAGACACGCCTTTCTTCTCCGACTCAAAGCACATGGGCAATGGCGGCCTGCGGGATTGAAAACAACTCCCCTTTTGAAAGGAACTTTGGAGAGCGGAGATGTTTGGGGAAATTGGAAGGGCCTACGCTTATTTTGTTTGATACAATGCAAAGTCAATCTAGTGGGAAACACATATTTAGCCTACATGGAATAAGGAAATACACTATTTAAAAGATATATCGTGACCTGCGTGTAAGTTTCATGGAATTAACTAGGAGGACGGCTGCGACCATTATTTACATTACGAGGATGTTACCATACTTTTGTAACGTTCACATTGTAACGTTTCCACATTCGTTACACTTCCTCCAAAATTGTTACACTTCTCAAAAACCGTTACACTTCTCAAATTCGTTACACACTTCTCAAAATCGTTACAATATATATATATATATATATAAACATATATACACACACACACACTGTATTTATTTATTTTACGGACGTGTTTACAGTTTTTACGTTAAAAAGAAGACCGGTGAAAAACTGGAGGTAAAACATTTAAAGAAGCAGTTCCGTGATACTTGCCTGTAATCATAAAGCTTCTATTTATTATGTACCTATGTACGAAACATGTTTTGTTACTGCTTACACAATGTGTAAGCATACCCCACGTGTGTGTGTGTGTGTGTGTGTGTGTGTGTGTGTGTGTGTGTGTGTGTGTGTGTGTGTGTGTGTGTGTGTGTGTGTGTGTGTTTTATAGTTATTGTTGGTGTGCTAAGTTTTTAGTTAGTGTGTTAGTGTTGTTTGTTTGTGTGTGTGTGTGTGTGTGTGTGTGTGTGTGTGCACGAGTGTTCGTGTGTGCTTGTTCGTGTGTGCTTGTTCGTGTGTGCTTATTCGTTAGTGCGTGTTAGTGTGTGTTAATGCATGTTAGTGTGTGTGTGTGTGTGTGGTAATTAGTGTTAGTGTGTTTAAGTGTTATCTTCATTTGTGGGTTTCACATGGATTTTCATTTTATTTTCAACTTTAAGGCCTCTCCCATACAGTCCACCATCTCCTTGCAATGCCCATCTCTTTAGATCACTCTGAAACATCTAGCTGGCATTAATTACAATGATGTAAATTGTCAGTGAAAGTGTGGAACACTTTGTTGATGAAAATCCCATTCCTCATAAATTTTGCCATTTCCCCATTAAGCCTAAACTTAAAAGTTGATCCGCAGTGCAGCTGCATCTCCAGATGCCTTATGATATGCTAATTAAACTTATTGTCCATGGCAAATTGTGCAGTCTCACCCACAATACTTGCCTGGGGGTGGGGTGACATTCTATGAGAAGAGTGACTGTGCATGCAATAGGTTTTATTTTTGGATTTGCAAATGCTTATTGTTGCTACAATTATTATTATTATTATTATTTTTTGCTTATGAATAAAAATGGTTTCAGCTGTCAGTGATTTTTCATTCATTTGTTCTGGCTTTACAGGCCGTTGGCCGTTTGGAGCAGCTCACTTATTTGGACGTGTCCAAAAACCAGCTGGAGCACTTGGAACCAGGCATCACTGGATGCAGTAACTTGCAAGACCTATACCTGTCTTCAAATATCCTACAGACTCTCCCAGATAATCTGGGTATGTTTCCTGCCTTTCTCTCCTCTCCCCCTTTTGCCAACCAAAAGCCTCTCAAGCTCAGCAGCATTTGTGGTTTATTTAGAGTTTGACTTGCAGCAAGAAGTGGTTAAATAAGTCAACAAGAAATGGTCAAATAAGTCACGTCTATTGTTGTTCACACAAGCAGTTTCAAAAAGAAAACACGTCCATACCAGATTGAGATTCACGGAAGAGTGAGGTGACAGAGGGAAAAGAGGCAACTTAGTTAAGTGGCGCCTGCAAAGCACCGATCAAACTGTTTTATAGGCATGCCAGAAATTGAACCCAGCTGTGACAACTCAAAGGTAATTGCGCTCCCTCTGTTTTTACCATTGCTCAAGTATTTCCAGGAATTTTTCTTTCGTGTGTGTGTGTGTGTGTTTGTGTGTGTGTTGGCGTGTTTGTGTGTGTGTGTGTGTGTGTGTGTGTGTGTGTGTGTGTGTGTGTGTGTGTGTGTGTGTGTATTTATGTAATATGTATGTGTATTTATTTATTTATATATTTATTTATATACCGTATATGTATTTCATTTTTCCCGTGATAATTTAAGAATGACTAAGGGTATCTAAGTCAGACTTGGTACAGGTACTGTAGGTATAATACAAAGATGAACCGATTAGATTTTGGGGTCACAAGGTCGATGGTCAGAGGTCCTGTTAGGTAACAATTATGTTACCGCGCTAACTTGTGAACGAGTAATGTGATTTTGACCAAACTTGGTGCAAGTGTATGTTATGATGCAAAGATGAAATAACTGATTAGATTTTGGCATCAAGAGGTCAATGGTCAGAGTGTGTAATGGGTTTTCGTTACCATGATAACTTAAGAATGGCTGAAGGGAACTAAGTCTAACTTGGTACAAGTATGTATAATGATGTAAAGATAAACGGATTATATTATGGGGTCAAGAAGTCAAAGGTGCCATTCAGTAAAAATTCTGGCACTGCGGTAAAGTGTGAACCCAGTGATAGGATTTTGACGAAACTTCGTATAAGTGTATGTGCGTAGCAAGCACAACCCGTCACTTTTCTGGCGGGATTAAGAGAGTAGGCGGGGGTGGGGGGTGGGGGGGGGAGGGAGGAGGAAGAGTGAGGATAAGAGAGGAGATGGTGGGGGGGGGGGGGGTGAGAAATGAGTGGAGGGAGACGGGAGGGTTACCTAGACTGTACAGGTTACCAAATTTGACCTAATATATATGCACTCCGACAAAATAGTTTTTTTGCCTTAACATTGTCTTGAATGTCAATTTGGCATCTGACTTGGGACAGCTGGTTTGGAAAGCGATAGCAAGCTGATTGGTCGTAGAACGTACCGTAGGAGGATGGGGTGGGGGAGTTAACTTTCCGATGTTAACTTTCCCTATATGATGGGTTTTCCCAAAGTGTATAATATTTCGATTATATACTTTAATTATTCCGTGAGAGTAAATAGTGTTTCCAAGGCCAGGTTTTATGAGTAGGCCAAATCCAAAAGACCGCTGTGAGGTGTAGTTGGGCTGACCAATGATAAAGCCTTTCATGAAGGTAATCCTTAATTATCTTCAAAAGGGGTATTTTCAGTTATCCAAACACCCAGTTTTCATTCATGCACTCCTTTGGATCTCCCTTAGTATGCATGCAAAGTTTGGGGCCGCTAGGGTTCATAGTTTTGGAGTTATGGAGGAGACATACGAAGAGTTCAGATGCAAAAACAGATATATCCATTGTTGTTGAAATGAGAAAATCAAGATTTTCTGCTGTGCATTCCAGGTGAAACCCATCAAAATGACATGGGCTGTATCTTAATCAGTAAATATGAGATAATAAAATGGCAGGATTTCAAAAATTAAAATTTATTAGAAAAATAAATTTTTGGTGATTTTGAACACGTTTTCCCGCAAAAACAGATAACTCCATGGGTCGTTTTCTGTCAAAAACAGATATATCCAAATGTCACTTTTAGACAAGTAAAAGTGGTATGAAATGACCAGAATGTCATTCTTATGGCAAGTATGATGTGGCATAATAATAAAATTAATACCAAAAAGGCTTCAACGCCCCCAAAACCAGTTTTGTCAGTTTTCTGTTGCTGATAAATTTACGGGTAAGAATCAATCTTTTGCAGACGACCACAGCCACCGAGGACACTCTCATGTCACTATCCAAAGTCACCATCGCAAGTCAGCAGTATCCCAAGTAACATCACAAATCAGCAGTATCCTAATCCACCAACACAAATCAGCAGTATGTATGTCAGCATCACAAGTTCCCAGTACACAAGTTCCCACCAAGATTTTTCGCAGTGTGCCGCCCTGTGGCGTTGGCAAAAACTGCATGCAAATCGGACCTGGCAGGAGTAATGACCTGCCGGTGGATTAAGGGGTCTCACTCCTATTAAGAGGAGTGGTCCCACCTGTATGACCATGCATTGTGGCCCTTCGGGGGCATGATGCATGCGTTTGAATGACCATGTGCTTCCCCCTCGGGGTTGAGGCGCATGTGTATTGTTTTGGGGACAGCCTTGTTGACGATGTGCCTTGACCATGGGGTCAAGGTGCACGTCCAAGGCTGTTCAAATGTTTGAGTTTTTACCTTTTTTCACTGCAAAAAAGGCAGGCCTTCGCGCGGGCCCTAAATGCACAAGTTCCCAGTACAACACTCCAAAATCAGAATCATAAACCTGGCAGTAAGCAGTGTTGGCAGTATCACAAGTTGACGGGCTGTCCACTGAGTACGTACACGGAGTCACCTCACCCGGTACACCAAATTTGCAAAAGTAGAACTGACAAAATGATAGTATCATTCAAGCCTTAACAGGGGTTTGCCATCCTGAAACATTCCAGTCTGTGTGTGTGTGTACTTTATGGAGCAGTCCCCCTACCCCCCCCCCCCCCCAATGCACAAACATGAATAACGAACAACATGACATCACAGATGATGTCAGAGAGCAGATCCGACAACAGCTGAGCATGTAATGGAATATCACAAAAATCAGTTTTCAAGCCTATACTAGCACTGAAAGGGTACATCACTGACCGACTGAAAAGGTGTGTTCGCCTCCTGATGATCAGGAGGCGAACACACCATTTCAGTCACAATAACCTTTCAAAAAATTTCCCAATCGGAGTCCAGCTCGGAAACTGATTTCTGCAACATTCCACTAATACTGATAAGCGGAAATCGGATAACCCTGCCACACTTGGCACTAGGTTCATGGAATCACACAAACTCTATTCTTCATCACTGCTCTCATCTAAGTCCTGTCTCCCAACATTCTGTCCAACATCAGCCAAGGCATTCTCATAAAATTCTCTGACTCCTTCACCAGCACCAAGTTCATTGATCAGCTTCAGGACATCCGTTTTCTTAGCTTCCTTCACGCAATTGACCATTGGACTCAGAACAGGCTTGAATGATTCCCATTTTTTTCCACTTTTCAAAACACTGTGATAGCAAAAGTCAAGACTGTAGACTTGTTTGAATCCAAGTTTGTCCCCATCTATCTCGAGCACCCTGGCCTGACTGATTTTGAATGAACGGGATGAGGAGCAGTGACCTGTCGCTGCGGACTTGAAATCATAGCAAGCCCAATCAGTGCCATAAACATGAACATTTCCATGCTTTCGTAAAATATCGAGGTACTCAGATGGAAGCAGAATGGTGTCCTTCTTCCGAATGTCCTGTTCAATCCGGCCAAAAGCACGGTCAGCAGGGAGGAAGCTATGACCACGTATCGGAAAGTTGTACTCGATTTTCAGATCCCTAAATTTCTGCTTCCTTAATGCAAAGAGCATGGACAAAACATTGATATTTTTGTTTTGCCCATAGCAGGAATCAGAAAATAGCCGCAGTGTTTTAAACTGAGACAGTTCTTCATGGACTACAGTTCCGAAGTAATGCTGAAGGGCAGATGCCACCATGTTGCTGTCCTTTCTGTTCTGATTTTCCAGCCAGACGAACAGATGAATGTCCTTCTTCCCTTGTGGCTGGCCTCGCCCACGGTGACGAACAACACCAAAAACATACAGATACAGTTGGTGGGAATAATACATCTGTCCAATGGGTGATTTGGGTAGAACGAGGTTCTCCATGATGTCGAAACAGACAGTGAAGGTATCCCCAACTGCATTCATAATGTCGTAAAACTTGTGTCCCCTGCGACGATGGAGGAGATACATGGCTGATGTTTCACGTTTCTCCTTATCAGATAGCTCTGGATCTTTTAACTTTATACGGTATTTCACACAGGAACTGCATACATCTTTCGCAGGGTGTCCAAAGCCAAGGTTAAAATCATACACGAAGACACTAGTAGAATGCGTACGAAATCTGGGCATGATTCTGATCCGCGAACAATCGATGCATCTTCTTGACACTGAGATCTGTCAGTAGGTACTTCCGGCCAGGGGCACCATGCCGTGCATAGTGACTGGCTCGACAAGTAAAAGTCCCGATGTGCTGCCGTACTGCTGCCTTTCTCTCATTATTCTCCTCGACCTTGCGGGCACCGCCACAGTTCTCCTGCCGGGCTACTCCCTTTTCGAACCAGTACTTCGCTATGTTGGATACTCGATCTTTTTTTACACCTGAAATGACAATGAAAAATTATGAAGCAAGCCAGAAAAAACAGTTGGCAATTTAAGCACCAGGTAAGATTATTTTTCAAATAAAATGTACGACGGACAATGGACATGATGGAAACTGTCATGTTGCAGCACAAAACTTCATTGAAAAGAACCAGTGCTTTTGAAAACCAAACAAGATTGCAAAATGTAAATCAAAATTATGATCCAGACAGCAGTGGATGCATGCATAATGTTATAGAATAACATGACAATTTAATAACTGGCCACTCTCATCATGAAAATAAATAACTACTGTGCCTTGCCCTGGCCCCTGCAGTGGTTGTGGTCAGAAGGGGGGGGGGGGGGTGGGGAGGGGTCAAGAAGTGACCCATCCTGACATGACCAGAAACGCTGAAAAAAAGAGCATTAATTATTTTTATAGATCTGGAAAAATACTCACAAAAGATGCTGAGGAATGATGCCTTTGTGGGAGCTGTGCTCGCACGATAAAGTCAGACAAAATGGACGACACAGGAACGAAGTTTCACCGAGCTATTTATTTTAGCTCAACACGAAAGAACTCAAAAGCACTGAATCAGCCCATCGAACGGGCGGCAATTAAGGCAAACTCAACACACAAAAAGCCACGCCTCTCAGGCGGGGTGTGGTATGCAAATAGGTAAGCCACGCCTCTCAACGGGGCGTTGTATGCAAGACAAGTGTTCGCCCGGGAAAGGCAAGTCTGGACATGCCCGGGCGAGTCCGGACAAGTGACCGCTCGCCGGTTGCGTCATCGGCCGGTGCTAGGTAATTGTGCCATGCTTCCGGTAACCGCTACATGCGCCCCCCCAGAATTAACGTGCACCGGGAGAGTCAGTTTGAGGGGGGTCCTGATGACCCGGCCTAAACGACCCCTGGCGATTCGTGTGGGGGTGGTAGGTGGCGTGGCGGTGGATGGTCGGGCGGGGGGCTTGGTTGACGGGGGACGGCCCCGTCGTGGAGGAAGGGCCAACCGTGGAGGTTGGTCGAGGTCCAAATGGGCCGGCTTGAGGCGGTCCACGGAGATTGGGTCCGGCTTGCCGCCAATGTCGATGATGAATGACTTGTCGTCCCTCTTCAGGACCCGGAAAGGTCCATCGTACGGCGGCCGGAGCGGCCCCCAGTTTGCATCGTGCCGGATAAAAACGTACTCCGCAGTGCGAAGTGCTGGGGGGACGTGAGGTTGGGGGCAGCCGTGGTGGGACGTGGGCACAGGGGCAAATCTCCTGGCGGCCTCCTGGAGGACCGAGCGTTGGCGAGCCGCGGACCAGGGGCCGGTGGCGTCAGGGATGAATTCGCCCGGCACGTGCAGTGGCTGGCCGTCGACCAGCTCGGCGGTGGAAGCCTGGAGGTCCTCTTTAGGGGCCGTTCGGAGGCCCAATAGGACCCACGGGAGCCTGTCGGCCCAACCGTCCTCCTGGAGGCTGGCCCTGAGAGCGGCCTTCATCGAGCGGTGGAACCGCTCGCACAAGCCTTTGGCTTGGGGGTGGTAGGCCGTGGTGCGGTGAAGCTTGACCCCCAAGGCCTGGGCGACCGCGCCCCAAAGCTCGGAGGTGAATTGCGGGCCTCTGTCGGAGGAGATGTCCGAGGGGGCGCCGAAACGGGCAATCCAAGTGCCAATGAAGGCCTGCGCCACGTCGGCGGATGTTGTTGATGCCAGCGGGACGGCCTCCGGCCACCTGGTGGTCCTGTCCACCATCGTGAGGCGGTGGGTGAAGCCCCACGAGGAGGGAAGGGGTCCCACCAGGTCCACATTGACATGGTCGAAGCACCGCGCGGGCACGTCGAATGGTGCCAACGGGGCCTGGGTGTGCCGATGGATCTTCGCTCGCTGGCAGGCGACACAGGCATTGGCCCAGTCGCGGACGTCTTTACGGAGCCCGTGCCAGATGAATTTCGCTGCCACGAGCTTCTGTGATGCTTTCCGGCCCGGGTGGGAAAGGTCGTGGAGGGCGTCAAAAATGTGCCGCTGCCATCCGGTGGGCACGATGGGGCGAGGTTGGCCCAGGGAAACATCGCACAGGAGAACTGTGCCTGTGTCCTCAAAGGGGACGTCGGCCAACCGCAGGCATGTGTCCGCTGTCCGGAGGGCTTGCACCGTGGGGTCGGCGGTCTGGTCGGCCACCATGCGGGCGAAGTCCACACCCAGGTGGACGGCGTTCGCGCCGGACCGGGAGAGGCAATCGGCCACAGCGTTGTCCTTGCCCGCAACGTGCCGGATGTCCGTCGTAAATTCGGACACGGCGGAGAGGTGGCGCTGCTGGTGGGCCGACCACGGCTCCGTAACCTTGGCCATGGCGAAGACCAGGGGTTTGTGATCCACAAACGCCGTGAACGGGCGGCCCTCCAAAAGATGGCGGAAGTGGCGAACAGCCAGGTAAAGGCCGAGGAGCTCGCGGTCGAAAGCGCTATACTTGCACTCGTTAGGGCGAAGCTGCCGGCTGAAGAAGGCCAGCGGTTGCCAAGCCCCGTTCACCCACTGTTCATGCACTGCGCCCACCTCGTAGTCGGAAGCGTCCGTGGTGAGGGCGATGGGTGCGTCGAGCGCCGGGTGTGCCAGCATGGTCGCGTTGGCGAGGGCCAGCTTAGCGCCCGTGAACGCTGCGTCCATCTCTGTGGTCCAGGCGACGTCGTGCTTGGCCGGCTTGCCCCGGAGGGCTTCGTACAGGGGGGCGCATGAGTTGGGCGGCGCGAGGCACGAACCGGTGGTAAAAATTTACCATCCCCAAAAATTCCTGTAGGGCATTGATGGAGCGGGGGCGCGGGAAACTTGTGACTGCCTCCACCTTGGTAGGCAGCGGTACGGCCCCGCGCTTCGTGATGCGGTGCCCCAGGAAGTCGACGGCCGTTACGCCAAACTGGCATTTCGCCGGGTTGATGATGAGGCCGTGCTGGCCGAGGCGCTCAAAAAGCGTGCGCAGGTGGATGAGGTGCTCTGCCCGGGAAGTGCTGGTGACGAGAATGTCGTCCAAGTTGACGAAAAGGAAGGTGAGGTTGCGCAGCACGCTGTGCATCAGCCGTTGGAAGGCCTAGGCCGCGTTCTTAAGGCCGAACGGCATGCGAAGGAACTCGAAGAGGCCAAAAGGTGTAATTACCGCCGTTTTCGGCACGTCGGCCGGCCGGACGGGTACCTGCTGGTAGCCCCGAATGAGGTCGACCTTGGAAAAGATCACCCGCCCCGCGAAACGGGCGGAAAAGTCCTGTATGTGTGGTATCGGGTACCGGTCGGGGGTGGTGGTGTCGTTGAGGCGGCGGTAATCGCCGCATGGTCGCCATCCGCCACCCGGTTTGGGCACGATGTGCAGGGCAAGGCCCACACGCTATTCGAGGTCCGCACAATGCCCAATCGCTCCAGCGCGTCGAATTCCGCCTTCGCCACGGCGAGTTTGGCCGGGTCGAGGCGGCGAGCCCTGGCGTAGACCGGTGGACCTGTGGTCGGGATGTGGTGATTGACGCCGTGTTTGACGGCGACGGCCGAAAACGTCGGCTGCGTGAGGGCGGGAAACTCGGCGAGTAGGCGGGTGAAATCGTCCACGGCTGGGAGCTTTCAGCCTAGCTTGGTCGGAGCGGAGCCGCTCAATAAGCGAGCGAGCTGAAGGTCTCCGCGTTGATGAGCCGACGCCGTTTGACGTCGACCAAAAGCCCATGCGCCTCAAGAAAATCTGCACCCACCAAGGCCATGGGCACGCTCGCCGTGATGAAGTCCCACTTGAAGCGCTGGCCCCCGAAGCAGAATGCGTCGCTGCACGAACCGAAGGTGCGGATGGAGGAGCCGTTTGCGGCGACCAAGGCGGGGCCACACAGCGCGGCCTGTTTGTCCTGCACCGAGGCGGGTATCACGCTCAGCTGAGCGCCGGTGTCACACAAAAAACGCCGCCCGGACTCTGTGTCCCTGATAAACAGAAGGCTGCCTGAATGGCCGACGCTCATGGCAGGCAGCGAGGGCCGGCCTGGTCGTTTCCCGACCCGCCGAAAGTGCACGGTGGGCGGCACGTTCTGGCCTTCTGCCCGAACCTGGCGTGGTAATCGGACATGGTCCGCTCTGGTGGAGGCTCCGGCGGTCGCGTCGGGTTCGGTCGACGGGGCGTCGCGGCGGCCGCTGCCGTCAGTGGCGTGGACTCGGCCGGGGGTGGTGCCGGTCGTGGCGCGGGCGTTGCTTCGGTCGGCCCAGGGTTCCAGGCGGCCGCTCCGACGTGTCGCCTGCCCGAGAAAAATTTATCGGCCTCCTTGGCCAGGGCGCGAGGGTCCGTGATGGGCGAGTTAGCCAAAGCTAACCGTACCTGCCCGGGTAGCCGCCGGAGGAACAGCTCGCGGAAGAGGAAGTCCGGGCTGTGGTCGCCGAGAAGAGCAAGCATGTGGTCCATGCGTTCGGATGGACGGGCCTCGCCCAGCTCTGGGAGGTCCAGTAGTTGTCGCGCGCGTTCGGTCTCCGTGAGTCCAAACGCACCGAGGAGTAGGCCTTTGAGCACGCCGTATTTGTCGGCGTTCGGCGGGTGCTGTAGGAAGCTCAGGACCCGGGCAGCGGTGGAGGCGTTGAGCGCGGAGACCACATGGTGGTAGCGCGTCGTGTCCTTCGTAATTTTCCGCAGGGCGAATTGAGAAGCGGCTTGAGCAAACCAAATGGCCGCGTGCGACTCCCAAAAGCCCGGGAGCTTCAAAGCTACAGCTGACTCCATCGCCGTGTTCTTCGAAAGGGGTCACCAATTGTGGGAGCTGTGCTCTCACGATAAAGCCAGACAAAATGGACGACACAGGAACGAAGTTTCACCGAGCTATTTATTTTAGCTCGACACGAAAGAACTCAAAAACACTGAATCAGCCCATCGAACGGGCGGCAATTTATAAGGCAAACTCAACACACAAAAAGCCACGCCTCTCAGGCGTGGCGTGGTATGCAAATAGGTAAGCCACGCCTCTCAACGGGGCGTGGTATGCAAGACAAGTGTTCGTCCGGGAAAGGCAAGTCTGGACACGCCCGGGCAAGTCTGGACACGTCAGGGCGAGTCCGGACAAGTGACCGCTCGCCGGTTGCGTCATCGGCCGGTGCTAGGTAATTGTGCCATGCTTCCGGTAACCGCTACACCTTGCACACTGGCACTTTCTGTCTATCTTCCGTCAGCACAAAGTATTTCACATCGATGTCCCTGCTCTTCTGCCTTGCTGGGTCATCCACCTTGGGCCTACGGCGTTGAGCTGCCTTAATGTTCATGTACGATAGGAGTATGGCATCCTGCTTCACTTTCTCAGCCGTCGTAAACAGGAGCCCATGCACGGAACCCACATCATCGTCAGTCAGTGTAGATGCCATGCACAAATCAGAGTTATGTACATAAGCTACACACGGAATTTTTCCGATCTAACTGTGCCGGCCTTTCTTCGCCACAGAATGAACAGATTCCTCTGGACAGCGCTTCTTCGTCCGCCCAGGTGGCGAGAGCATCACTGGCTCTTCGATTTCATCAAATTCCTGCATTATTCCTTGCAAATTACAGCAGTTTTTAACGATAAATCGGACAGAATTTCACTCGATTCGACGATGCACAGGGCGCAGACATGTTGGATGAAGTAAACAAGCCACGTACGCTGATTGGCTGAATGGATGTATCGGGGTTTGGGAAAGTACGGCCTCGGCGCTTATCGTTTTCTGAAACGAAATGCGATCTTGAATGGGAAAATACGTGGACGCTATCGGGTTTTGAGAGAAAATGATTTGACTACTGAAACGGAGGTATTGAAACATATACTTCGGTAAACATAGTTCAGTTTCGTCAAAAATGGCGTTTATCGGTTTTTGCACCTGAACTCTTCTATTTTTTATTTTATTATTATTACTGACACATATTGCCTTTTATTGTCCCCCGTCGCACCGCGGAGCGAAAGGGGGGCTATGGTTTTCCCGTCCGTCCATCCGTGCAGGCGTGCGTGCGTGCATGCGTAAGCGAAGGACCGCATTCGAATTTGGTGTGTGGGTGCAACCCACGTCAAAATCCAAGATGGCCGCCACCATGTATGTCTGACGCCATGTATGTCTGAACCTTGTGAGCGGAATATCTTGAAAAATAAGCGAATTACCAACTTCTAATCTGGTGTGTGGGTGTATCTAGGCATAAGGAAGAACGCTATTGAAAATTGGGTCGCCACATCCAAATCCAAGATGGCCACCACCATATATATGTCTGAACCTTGTGAGCGAAATATCTTGAAAAATAAGCGAAGTACCAACGTCTAATCGGGTGTGTGTGTGTATCTAGGCATAAGGAAGAACCCTATTGAAAATTCGGTCGCCACGTCAAAATCCAAGATGGCCACCGCCATGTATGTCTGAACCTTGTGAGCGGAATATCCTGAAAAATAAGCGAAGTGCCAACTTCTAATTTGGTGTGTGGGTGTATCTAGGCATAAGGAAGAACGTTATTGAAAATTGGGTTGCCACGTCAAAATCCAAGATGGCCGCCACCATATATATGTCTGAACCTTGTGAGCGAAATATCTTGAAAAATAAGCGAACTACTAACTTATAATCTGGTGTGTGGGTGTATCTACGCATAAGGAAGAATGCTATTGAAAATTGGGTCTCCACGTCAAAATCCAAGATGGCCGCCGCCATGTATGTCTGAACCTTGTGAGCGGAATATCTTGAAGAATAAGCAAAGTACCAACTTGTAATCTGGTGTGTGGGTGTATCTCGGCATAAGGAAGAACCCTATTGAAAAGTGGGTCGCCACGTCAAAATCCAAGATGGCCACCACCATGTATGTCTGAACCTTGTGAGCGAAATATCGTGAAATATAAACTAACTACTCACGTCTAATCTGGTATGTGGGTGTATCTCGGCATAAGGAAGAACCCTATTGAAAATTGGGTCGCCACGTCAAAATCCAAGATGGCCGCCACCATATATATGCCTGAACCTTGTGAGCGAAATATCTTGAATTATAAGCGAAGTACCAACTTCTAATCTGGTGTGTGGGTGTATCTCTGCTTAAGGAAGAACGCTATTGAAAATTGGGTCGCCACACCAACATCCAAGATGGCCGCCGCCATGTATGTCTGAACCTTGTGAGCGGAATATCTTGAAAAATAAGCGAAGTACCAACTTCTAATCTGGTGTGTGGGTGTGTCTAGGCATAAGGAAGAAAGCTATTGAAATTGGGTCGCACGTCAAAATCCAAGATGGCCGCCTTGCGTCTTCCACTTTGTCAACTCACATCACTACAACGACGGGGGACCTAGGCATAATGCTTGTTATTATAGATGATGCAAAGATGAACTAATTAGATTTCACCATCAACAAGTCAGAGGTCATGTTGAGTAAAACAGTGATGCATGAGAACAGCTGAATGGATTCAAATAAAACTTTGTATAAGCTTGTATAATGATGTAATATTGTGGGCGGAGGCATATCGGTTGACGCCGCGACGTCGAAGAGTGTCGTTATAGTTAAACTCAAAATTTGATATTGGGTCATTCTTTGTGGAACTTTTTGCCATCTTTCAACTTTGCTTTAGGTGGGAAGTGTGGGGATTTGCGATGGTGGGCCATCGACTTCACTCTGTTATTGTGATTTGTGAGAATTTGCAGATTAGGATTTGCCGATCACCGAATGCTTTGCTCTGATTGCTATTCATTAAGCTTTCAATCCCTGAGATTTATTCTGGGAATCCTGATATCTATTTTTATTTTGAGATATTTCAGTTTTACAAACAAATGAACTTGATGCATGTCCTTTTACCCACATTTTACATCATTGCCTTTTTCACCACTGCCTTGTTTTGAACTCCCGCTTCATGTCATTTTTTGCTTTTCCACTTTCCTCTTATTACAGGTTCTCTGATAAACCTCACAACCTTTAAAGTTGACGACAACCAGTTGATATCCCTGCCTGACACACTGGGACAGTAAGTGCCATAGTTGAGAGAGGTGGTTGGAATACATTGAAGTTGTTGCCATTTTCTGCTTAATGTAGGTTATTTCAGGTCAATTCACGGGCATACAATTCCCAGGCATCGAAAATGTCACAGCCGATGTGATGTTCTTAAAAGTGATGTCACTGCATGTACCGTGATCGCTGCTTGTGCTGTGTGTGAAAGTGTAGAACTTGTTGTTTAATATGCCTCCTTGGAGCTTTTTGAGTAAGGACAGTGTGTATTCTATTCCATCCAGAATCAACAGGCCACCACCACCCACTAGGATAACAATAATTTTGAAATGCTTGTCATTAGGAAAGTAAGTTCAATGGGAGAGTTGCACTAAAGTTTATACTTGTTTAGAAAACAGCTTCAAAAAGCGTCATTCAAAATCTTAAATTGGGAAAACAACCAGTTTTCTGGTGTGCTGTGTCACCCAAGATTGCAGGCCCTTGAGGAGCTTGATTGTAGCAGCAATGAATTAAGTGTGCTTCCCAGCAGCATTGGGCGTCTGCGCAACATCCGTACCCTCATTGCCGATGAAAACCACTTTGTTGAGCTTCCCCCTGAGGTGAGCCTTGTGCAATGCATTGTCACAAGTAATGTTGCCCATTATCCTCTTCAATGCCCCCATTATTATTTGTTCTTTGGCATGCTTTCGGGAACAATTATCATTGCAATGCTGCTGTTAAAAGTAACGGTTGAAATCAATTCGGGCGTTGATGCAAGGAGAAGTTAACGTTTTGGGTATTAACCCTCTTTTGCTCCAATGAAGTGTTAAAGCCCAAAGCGTCAGCATCTCCTTGCTTCCCATTGTGGTTAGCATATCTCAATGACCTGGTGAGGTCATTCATTGGTTTACCTGTCTGTCGACGCAGCAAGACTAGTTTTTCATTCTGTTGACACCATAATTTTTGCTGTTACAATTGTATAATTGATGCATACAAGGTATTTATTTGTTTTTCACAATTTACCATGAGAAATGAATGGCAGTTTTGTTTGATATATATTTACAGTCTTTATCATTAGATCTGATTTTGATCTTTATCATTCGATCTGATTAGATCATTAGATCTTTATCATTAGATCTGATTGGACTATGATACTTTATCATAGTCCATCTGATTTTTAGTCTTGTGTGAAATTGCTTAGAATTTAATTACCACGTGCACGCGAAGTGAAGAGCAGGGTTAAGCAATTGGCTTATGTTTGTCTGTCTGTCCATGTGATCAGTTTATGATCAAGGAACAACGTATTCAAATTGAATGTTATATTTTGAACATGAACCAGAACATGAATCGGAAGACAAGTTTGCCATTTAACCGTATTTCGGATCTGAATTCGTCCCGATCGTGCATGCTCGGAGGAGTGCGATAATATTAATTTTCTCTGTCTGCCTGCCAATAGTACGAAACGTGCTGATTTTATTTTTTTAAACGGTCGTTAAAAATATTGTGTTATTAAAATTTTAGTAATATCGAAGTAACACTGCATGGGGTATCATGTTCTATGAATTCCCTAATTACCCTCGCTAGAGGAGAGGATATTGAATTTGAGTCCGTTTGTCCCCCTGGTGTTGGGCTAGCGGCTAGGGTGCCAGCTTAGGATCCAAGGATCCTGGGTTCGAATCCCGGTCGATCGCTGAATTAACGCCAGGGGGGTTGACTCAGCCTGTCATCCTTCCGAGGTCGGCTAATTGAGTACCAGTTCACTGGTAATTCCCTGCTTGTCGTAAAAGGCGACAAACAGGGTTGGCGGCAGGAAGGGCATCCGGCCGTAAAACATTGCTTCAAAAAGGGGACCAAAAAACAACAACAACCACGGTGCCCGAAAAGGCCAACCCCCGCTTTGCGGGGAAAAATGGCCTCTAAACGGTGGTTTTTGTCCGTTTGTTTGTCTGTCTGCTTGTCTGCACAGATAAATTTGATTTTCTCTGCAACCTTTGGTCCAATTGACAGGAAATGTTCACCATAGGTTACACCTCCTCCTATATAAGTTTTAGTGATAATTATGATGCCATAGGTCACGTGGAAAAACCGAAAAACTTTGCACTTCTATAATCTCCAAAAGCACTGCGTAGAAAAAAATTTGAGACATGGCTCATTGTAAAGAACTCTCTATGGGGAATAAAATATGTTAATGATGATGTCATGGATGCCTCCATTATGACGTCATAATTCGACAAGTACAAAACGTCATCCGCTCAAGATGAAATTTGTTGAGCGTCATGTGGGGATAAATTGGTGGAGGGAAAAAAATGACGACGTCATCGATCACGTGGTTCGGCCGCAATATTTGTTTTACCACAAACGCCTTAACAACCACTTAAAACACATCCTGGTGAAGTGTCTGCAATCTCTGATTGCTCTTTCTTTTTCTTTTTTTGTATACTGAATCGAGGCTCGTGAAAGAGCTAGAAATTTTGAAAAGCTCTTTCTTGTTTGATTCTGTTTTACAGATATCTTTTTCTGTGACTGTTGGCCCTTGGAATATTTTTTTAGTCTGAGGGTTATCTATTTCTACATTCAAAATCTCATGTTCTCTACATGAAGTGAAGTTAGGGGGAAATAAAAATCAAAACAGAGTAGAAAAAACCATCTTACAACATTGTTGTCAGAACCATATTTTAGGCCAGTTGGAAAATAGTCATGAAGGTGAAAATTCAAAAAGCAAACTACTGCAAAGTAAAGGTTGTGTAGTACTTGTGTTTGTATTGGGTAAACTTAAACATATAATTATGCCTTCCCAACTAATGGCCAGGAAGATGGTTTGATGGCTTTAGTTTGGTTTAATGTTTGCCAGATCGGCAGCTGCCAGAACGTGACGGTGCTTTCACTACGCTGTAATGAACTGCAACGTTTGCCACCTGAGATGGGCCAAATGGAACGCCTCATGGTGCTGAATATCACGCACAACCGGTATGCAAACTCTCGTACCTCTCATATTGCTTTTCCTCTGTTCGGAGTCTGTTTGCGTGGCATTTTGACACTGTAGTTGTGACTGCATGTACTTGTGCCTAGGTTGAGTCATCTTCCTCTGGCATTCACAAACCTGCGCCAGCTTATGGCTATCTGGCTCTCTGACAACCAGGTGCAGTTATTTATGCTGACCAAGGGATGAGTGATTTTCTTCTCGGAAGTAAATAATTGGCTTTGGCTTCATTAACTTTTCAATTATTGTGACTTCTCAGGAAGTATTTTGATTGGTTGGCATTGTACTTTCTTTTCTTTTCTAAATGCATACTTGGATTTGCTGATTAAAATGCAAACAACCCTAACAACATTGGTTGTGTAAAAATATTGTGTTTGATGATGATAATTTTTGTATGTTTTTTCTCCTTTCCCTTATTTTGTAATGTTATATGAAGTCTAAATCATTGATCCCACTTCAAACGGAGGAGCGGCCGGACACTGGGGAGAAGGTGCTGACAAACTACATGTTCCCTCAACAGCCCAGGAGAGAAGAAAGTGAGAAAATGGGAGAGTTTTTTTTTATTTCCTCCTCTTTTTTACATTTGGTGTTTTGAGAGAAAGTGAGCATGAATGTAAACTCGATCCTATTTACTTTAACATTGTGTGCCAGCGGAGCGGAAGTCTGACAGTGGCAGCTTCAACGCAGAGCAGTGGGAGCAGCAGAGGCAACAGCGATCGCAGGTTGCCTTTGAGTGCGAAGACGTCGATGATAGGCGAGAACCTGACGGCGTTAGGGTGAGTTCTGGTCGTTTTGAGTTTGCAGCGTTTGGATGATCTCCATTAAGCAACCTAACCAAAAGTCTTGACATTTGGATTAATAAAATTTTGCTAAGTATTATCCCTTGATTGTTTTCACTTGTGAAGGACAAAGTTTCATCTGATCTAACTGCAGTCCCGCTACTCTCTGCCACAGGAAAGCACGCTGAAGCGCTACCCGACCCCTTACCCTGACGAGCTGAAAAACCTCGTGAAAACAGCTCAAAGTGTTGTAAACAAAATAAAGGATGAGGGTGCAAGCCCAATTGGTCCAGTTAACTCTGCTGCACGACACCCGGAGAACAGTGAATTGGCTGTGAATGATAATAATATGCTGCAGTTCGTGGCGAGGCCTTCTCCTTGTGAAGGGGATCCCAGTGCCTGCCTGGTGAGGGTATTTTAATGTTTTGTCTCTCTTTGTTCAGTGATGGCTGAGCCTGCAGAGGAATGAGTGAAGGGGTGCTTGGCAACTGGTGGCTTGGAGTGGAATTTTTGGCATGATTGTTTTTCTAGATGGAAGGGTTGAGAGAGGGAGGAGGCTTCATTATTACTGCTAGTCTGCTTAATGGTGCACTAGCGGTAACCCGTGGAAATCACGGGCATAAATAGTGTTTATGTTCATACAAACTAACTTGTTAAGAAGTGATTATTACCATAAATCCACATATATAACTTGGTGCAGCATTTTAGATAACGATCGATAACTGGCTGGCCAAAAGCCACAGCTCGCTGGCATCAGCACACAGGCATGCTTCCACCTTGCGGTTATTGTTGTTGTATAGACTGCATATCCGCTTGCGGTACTGATAACATAACCAGTGATAACTGGCTGGACAAAAGCCGCAGCTCGCTGGCTAGGCGTGCTTCCACTTTGCGGTATTGATAAATATCCAGGCTGATGTCACATTGGCGGCCATGCGTGCGCGAATTGCCTGCCGCCTTCCCGCTTCCTTTCAAAATAATTGCCAGTTGGCACCAACATTCATTCTGGCAGATCTCCTGAATATCGCTTTGTATTCAACTGCAGTATTGTCTCTTATAGTGTGGTTACTGGTAAGTATCCCCTTTACATTTCTGATCGCATTTATATTTGTATTAAAAGGCGTAGCATGCCTCTTGAGTCGCTGCGCGTCCGGCACACATCGGGACGTCTTCTTCTTCTCCTCGGTATCGAGTGCAGCATCTCACTGTGCGTAAAACAAAATGGCGCGGGTTATTCAAAACTTTTCACTGATTTTCAGCTTTTATTCCACACTTATAGACATTTGGAGACATCGGTATGCTTATATGGAAGGGTTACTCATAACTACATAGTATCGCATGTATCTTAGGGCGACAGGAGCAATAGCTGGAGAGAAGTTCCGATTACAAACTTCAGAAATAAGCGTTTTAATGATATAGATTTTGCCATGTCTTTTTAATTTTTTTTATTTTTGCATCATGCAAATGCACATCTGCATCATCAGTTTTTTTATTTCTTTATTACTTGGCAATTTTTTTTTTTGTCAAACTTTTTGACAAGTATGGTGAACACTCCGGGTTGTGTCTGTCTGTTTGTCTGTGTTTGTCTGCGTGTTTGTGTGTTTGTCTCTCCGCTCACTTATACTTGCCTACAGGTGACAATTTTAAACTGATCTTCACGAAACTTCACCAAATGGTGGAGTTGGTAGTTCGACAGAATCCTATTTATTTTTGATGTCAAAAGGTCAACATAGGCAAAAGGTCAACCACTTTTTTTTCGAATTTCTAAAATCCTCAATTTTCATCTGATTGACTTGAAATTTGAATTGGATTTGCATATCAGCAAACTGATTTCAGCCACAAACTATTTTTGAGATCAACATACACCAAAAGGTCCACATAGGCCAAAGATCAACAATCTTTTCAAATTCCTAAAATCCTCAATTTTCATCCAATTTACTTGAAATTTGAATAGGGTTTTCATATCGGCGATTTCATATCAGAGAAGAGGAAGAAGTTGTTTCTTGGGTTTGTTGATCTGGAGAAAGCATTCGATAGGGTTCCACGTGAAGTAGTGACATGGGCATTGAGGAAGTTAGGAGTGGAGGAATGGTTGATCAGAGTAGTGATGGCAATGTACAAAAGAGCACGCACAGCTGTAAGGACGAAGGACGGGAACAGTGGTGAGTTTGAGGTGAAGGTGGGAGTGCATCAGGGGTCGGTACTAAGTCCACTACTATTTGTAGCTGTGATGGAGGTGCTGGCTCAGAACGTAAAGGAGAGTTTACCGTTGGAGTTGTTGTATGCAGATGATCTGGTGTTGATTGCAGAAAGTATGGATGGACTGAAGGAGAAGATGAACAAGTGGAAGGAATGTATGGAGACAAAAGGTCTGAAGGTAAATATCGGAAAAACGAAGGTGATGGCAAGTGGTAAAGCATGTGGTGAGGTGGAAAGAACTGGGAAGTGGCCGTGTGCTGTGTGCAGGAAGGGTGTCGGAGTGAATTCCATTCAATGTACAATGTGCGCTGAGTGGGTTCATCAAAAATGTAGTGGTTTGAGAGGGTCATTAACCAGTGTGGCAGCTACATTCAAGTGTAAGGTGTGCACAGAGGGAGCTGCAGATGGAGGAAATGTTGAGTTGGATCTTGGAGATGGCGTGAAGCTGGATGGTGTGAAAACATTTTGTTACCTTGGAGACATGCTGAATGGAGAAGGTGGATCAGACTCGGCAACGGTTGCTGGAGTGAGATGTGCATGGAAGACGTTTCGGGAGTGGCGTGCTGGTGAGGAGGGAAGTGTCGTTGAAGCTGAAAGGAAAGGTGTATGCTGCATGGGTGAGAAGTGTTATTATTTATGGGAGCGAGACATGGATAATGAACATGGAGCAGCAACGAAAGCTGGAAAGGGTGGAAATGCGAATGGTTCGGTGGATGTGTGGAGTATGGTTGAGAGAGAGGAAGACAAATGATGAATTGCGAAAGATTATGGGAATAGAGCCTGTGATGGATGCTGTGAAGAGAAACAGTTTGAGATGGTTTGGTCATGTGTTGAGGAAGTATGAAAGTGACTGGTTGAGAAGAGTGATGGAAATGAATGTAGAAGGAAGTAGAGGACGGGGAAGACCGAAAAAGACTTGGCTAAAGATGGTCGAAGAAGAAATGTGGGCAAGAGGGTTAACAAGGGGAGATGCAGAAAATAGGGCAAAATGGAGAAGATTGTCATGGGGACCACAAGGCTAACCCCCGCTCTTGCAGGGAAAATGGCTTTAAAATGCCTGTTGTTGTTGTCTATCAGCGAACTGAATTCAACCACTAATTATATTTGAGATCGACATCGGCGAAAATGTCAATATAAGTCACATTTCTGAAATTGTCAATTTTCATCCGATTAACTTAAAATTTGAAGGTGCTTTTCATATCAGGTCACTGAATTCAATCACCTATTATTTTTAGATCAAAAGGATGCTTTAGTAAATGCCATTTTGCTTTTCTTTTGCCAAGTGTCGTTCTATGAGTGATTTTTCATTTATTATTTTCCTTTGAGTTATTTAATTGTTTTTTTTACCTGCGCAGACTATCAACACTTTTACTTGTTATTTTAACAACATGAAGCATGTTCAAGGATTTCCCAACTTATCTTCCAGCTTTTTACTTTATCAGCTTTTCTAATGTACCATACCGGGGTGGTCACTGCAAAATAATACCATTAATCGGAATGAATGCATGAATGCCAAAGGTAAACAAAAGCCAACATTGCCTCAGTTTTTGGAGTTTTAGATAAATTATTGGCACATTGCTGTTCATGCAGTTCGAATGGTATCTTCTCTCGTATTGCTGAATAATGAGATAAGATGATGCAATAACAGCATCCTTCATTGCTGAACGTCTCCATTATCAGCTATTACACTACCCTTGATCTATATGCATTTAGTGAGGAAATGCTTTTAGAAACACAAGTTTCTAATTTGCTTGTATTTGCATTTAGTATTCTTTAGCAATGCCCATTTATTTATTCGTGTGCCTCTTTCATCGAACTGTGCTCTTCCTCTTGACAGGAAACGACGGCTGCCTTTAACGAGGGTTTACCACTTAACTGCCCCATTGCCTGTGAGGAGGAGGAAGAGTTGGATCCTCGAAGCCTACAAAAGCCTTCATTTGGGAGTGAAAACCAAGCAGATGTATGGGCAAAACACCTTAACACAAATGAAATGTGTCCGGGAAGATTAGCCTTTTTGTAGGTGGGCAATGTGGAACTCTGAATACATTGTGTTGTGCAAACTTAGCAAACCCTGTGCATTGGATGGCTAACACGATAAAAAACACACAGGCTTTCTTTCCCTTGCGCAATGTCTGCCTTAAGCTCATCATGCCACTCTACCTTTTTGGGGGAGAATGGGTGATTGATGTTTTCCTGGTACAGAAACATAGCCAAGTCGGCCAAAGTCATTTGTTAACGTTTCTATGGACATGGTTTGATGGCATTGCCTGTATTTAGGCAATCGTTGATTTAGAGAGGACACCTTTTTATTTTTAGATTGCCATTTTGACATTCGTTCAGCCTAATGCACTGAACATCGATGAAGCCCTGTTGTCTGACAGCAGCTTGTTGAACTATTTCCATCTGTCTTTCCACACCCTTGCCTTCCTGCCATTTTATTATATTCAGACCCTTCCACAGGCTGTCTGGATTGGCGAGGCAGAACCGGAGCAGCCTGAGAAACATGGACAGACAGAGCCACAAGCATCGTTGTCTGACGTTCCATTGGGAAAGAAAGGCAGGACACAAACGTTTTTTTCTTTGTCATCATCATTCTTGTGAATTGCAAGACTCTTGTGCTTGTCGTAATTAGCTCCCAACTGGGCATCGCCCGTTCAGAGCCTTATAAATTTGGGTACTGTCAGTCTGTCCGTTTGTCCGTCCATCTGCTTGAAAATGACCACGCATATCTTTCATATTCAGCACGTGTATGCAATTACATGTGGGCATGAGGCACGTCAACTAATTTCGGGATCATCGGCAAAAGTCTTGGAGAATTTTTTTATTTGTGAAAAAAATGAAATGAATGAATGATCGTTTTAAGGCCATTTTCCCCGCTAGAGCAGGGGTTGGCCTTGCGGGCCCCATGACAATCATGGTTCCCTGTTTGAGGCAATGTTTTATGGCCGGATGCCCTTCCTGGCACCAACCCTTGGTCGCCTCTTACGATGTGCAGGGATACGGTGTACCTATTCTAAACCGGGGTACACACCGGGACAATTTTTTGAAAGTTTTTTTGAGGTGAATTCAAATTCAAAAAAAACACAATTCAATGAAAGCACAATTTTATTTGCGACCTTTGGCGATTAAATGTTTATTGTCGAGAATAATACAGGATGGAATATGCTTTTTGAAACTTTATTTGTTATACACATTACAATCTATCAACTACAGTCGTGGCCAAAAATAGTCACCATTGCACTTTTTTCAAAAAACACAATTTTCTCTCAAAATATGCTTACATTGACAAAGGTATTTGGTCTCCACAATTCTTTATTTCACTGTTAATATTACAGAACCTTTGTTTTTGATTCAGAACTTAATATATCCTTTTAAATCAGAAAAAAAGGAAATGTCATTGACAAAATTATTGAAACCCTATACTTGATATTTGGTAGCAAAGCCTTTGGACAAAATAACTGCAGTCAAGTGCTTCCTATACCTATGAATGAGCTTCCTACATCTCTCTACTGGCAGTTTGGCGCACTCCTCTTGTGCAAATTGCTCCAGTTCTCCCAGATTTGAAGGGTGACTCCTCCCACTGCTGTTTTCAGATCTCCCCACAGGTGTTCAATGGGATTTAGATCTGTACTTATTGCTGGCCACTCCAGAACAGTCCAGCGTTTTGTCTTGAACCATTCGTGGACTTTTTGAAGTGTGTTTGGGGTCAATGTCCTGCTGCAAGACCCATGATCTTTGACGGAGACCCAGCTTTCTGACACTGGGTTGAATATTGTGCTCCAAAATGCCTTTGTATTCTCCTGATTTCATGATGCCATGCACACATTCAAGGCACCCAGTGCCAGAGGCAGCACAGCAACCCCAAAACATCACTGAACCTCCTCCATGTTTGACTGTAGGGTAGGTGTTCTTTTCTTTGAAGGCTTCATTTTGTTTTCTGTAAACATAGAGATGATGTGTCTCTTCTGTCCACAGGATATTCTCCCAGAAGGATTTTGGCTTTGTCAGGCGTGTTTTGGCAAACTCCAGTCGGGCTTTCTTATGTCTCTCTCTCACCAGTTGTTTCCTGCTGGGTCTCCTACCATAGAACACCCTTGCATTGAGTTGGCGACGGATGGGGCAAATTGAAACTGTCGCACCTTGTGTCTGAAGGTCAGCTTGAATCTGTTTGGCAGTTGATCGAGGTGCTTTCTCCACCATTCAAACAATCCTTTGCTGCAATCTTCGATCAAGTTTTCTCTTGTGGCCATGTCCAGGGAGGCTGGCTACAGTAGCATGGGCCTTAAACTTCCTGATAACATTGCATATGGTGGACACAGGAACATCAAGGTCTCTGGAGATGGACTTGTAGCCTTGAGATTGTCCATGCTTGGCTACAATATTGGGTCTGACCTCCTCAGACAATTCTCTTGCTCTCTTTCTTTTCTCCATGCTCACACACAGTGACACAAAACAGCAGAATGACTCATTTTCTCGATTCAAACTGGTTGAATGAGTGAATTTTATTTTGCAGGCACCTGCAACTCACCACAGGTGCATTCAATTCTAAAGTAAAGGAGAATCACCTGCTTGAAATCTAATTATTTCTAGCAACTTCTAAAAGGTGCCAATAATATTGTCTGGGCCATTTTAGTATTTCTGTGTGGAATAAGCCAAGATTTAGTAATTTTTTTCAGCTTTTTTGTTTTGTTCCACTGCAAACCAAAGAAATACATATGTGGATGAATATGAATGAATGATGGTTTTAAGGCCATTTTCCCCGCTAGAGCGGGGGTTAGCCTTGCAGGCCCCATGACAATCATGGTTCCCTGTTTGAGGCAATGTTTTTGTGGCCGGATGCCCTTGGTCGCCTCTTACGATGCGCAGGGATACGGTGTACCTATTCTAAACCGGGGTACACACCGGGATGGATCATTCATCCCAGCAAGCTGGTACTCAATTTGCCGACCTCGGAAGGATGACAAGCTGAGTCAACCCCCCTGGTGTTAATTTAGCGATCGACCGGGATTCAAACCCAGGATCCTAGGATCCAAAGCCGGCACCCTAACCGCTAAGCCAACGCCAGGCTCACCATGGCTAAGCCAACACCATGTGGATACCAAAATATTTTTTAAATTTCCAACAATTTTCTGGAAGAAATGGTGCATTATTTGAAAAATGTACAAGGGTGCCAATATTTTTGGCCACGAGTGTACCAACACCCAATTGAGGATTATTTATTTTCCTACACTTTACCATCTCCTTCAGCAACACACTTAGCATTATTTATTTATTATACATATAGCTTTCACCGCTGCCGACATGTACGAATGAGTCTGTTTGTTGGAAAATGTGTTGGAATTTGGTGGTTGGACTCGGTGTGTGCATTGGAATGTTGTACCAAGTTGGGATGGCTTCAGGCTGCCTCCAACTTAATGCCACCTTCCACCCTTACCCTCCCCCCTTCCGTCCCTGCTCCCCCTTTTCACCTCCCCATGCCACTCTATGGAGCTGGTGTTTCCAGTGACTTTAATCTACCATCTGTTTGGCTTGCATATAAAAAGAGCAGTAATGGTTCATTTGGTGTTGATGCCATTTATGACCTTGTGTGTTCTGCTTTTAGTGGAAGGTGTGGTGCCCCTATCCCTCGTCATGGAAGTTGACCATAACAGCAACCGGAACAACAGTAATGGGACTGCACTTGTGCCTGGCATCTCCCCGCTCAAAGCTTCTGAATTGCGGATACGAGACAGCCCCAAAGGAGTAGACAACTCACACTTGGACAGGTGCGTATGGTGATTGGGTCTATTTGTTTTACTTATTGTGCAACAGGGGAAAGTGAGTGGAAGGGATGTCATCTTTTAATGCCTCTGCTGACAGTCACCGGAGGCATTATGTTTTTGGGTTGTCCGTCCGGCCATCCATGTGCCCGTGATCGGTTTTTGTTACCACGTTAACCTAAGATCGGCCAAAGGGATTCAGGTCAAACTTGGTACATGTATGTATAATAATGCAAAGATGAACTGATTAGATTTCGGCATCAAAAGTCAGAGGTCATGTCAGATAAAAATATTATACTTGAGAACAGCTGAAGGGGTTTAAATGAAACTTGATACAAGTATGTATAATATGTAATAATGTGGGTGGCATATCGGTCGACGTCGAAGTGTCATTCTAATTCTTC
>NC_136261.1:128264978-128292478 GCF_964187855.1 Myxine glutinosa
ATGATCGTTTTTTAAAGGCCATTTTCCCCGCTAGAGCGGGGGTTAGCCTTGCGGGCCCCATGACAATCATGGTTCCCTGTTTGAGGCAATGTTTTTATGGCGGATGCCCTTCCTGACGCCAACCCTTGGTCACGCTCTTTCGATGCGCAGGGATACGGTGTACCTATTCTAACCGGGGTACACACCGTGATCATTCATCCCAGCAAGCTGGTGCTCAATTTGCCGACCTCGGAAGGATGACAGGCTGAGTCAACCCCCCTGGTGTTAATTCAGCGATCGACCGGGATTCGAACCCAGGATCCTCGGATCCCAAGCCGGCATCCTGACCGCAAAGCCAACACCAGGATTGGAAGAACAATATAGCCTATTTTATTCCAGGGGGTCCCAGAATTACCCACCAAAAAATCTGTTGCGATCGGTTCAGCTGTTTTTGCGGTACCTGGGAACAGACGGACGGACAGACAGACAGACAGACAGACAGACATTTGGTGAATTATAGTAAGAAAAATTACTAGTGGTGTATTCTTACACATTGTGTAAGCAATAATGAACCGTGCTTCATACGTAGGTACATAATAAATAGAAGCTTTATGATTATAGGGAAGCATCACAGACCTCCTGTTAGATATCAATTGAGGTTTTTATTTTCCAGTTTACAGTTAAATAAATTACAATTTTCAAATGCTAGATATCGATTGAGGTATTTTTTTTCCGGACGCTTTTACGCTTTTTTTTTTTAACGTAAAATTTCATTTATGGATGCTTTCCGACCGTTCTGTGATTACATTTTTTCCCGGTGTATCGGCTTTGATGTCGGTTGGCACGAAAAGTTTTTACGCCACCCAGAAGGTGCCGAACATCAATATTAGTCTGTGAGTGGTTTGAATAAGCTTCAATATATTCGATTTACGAGATTAATAGGGGATGAATGGTGGGGCTTTAGACACATTACTGACTGGAGGGGCCTCATCTTATTTACTTCTGAACGTTTAATCTGCTTCAACTCAGCAGGATAATTCAAATTTTCCAAAAGCAAATAGCAGAACACATACGGACACAAACCCAAATACTAAAAATTAAATAACTACATGAAAGAGCCTCTTTGTAAACAATGTTCCTGGGCTTGTCCTTTTTTTTTTTTCTTTTTTCTTTTTTTTGTATCCAAGATCGAGGCTCGTGAAAGAGCTAACATTAATCACACAAAAAGTCAAACCGACACATAAAACACAAAAATAAGGGGAGCGGTAGACAAGTTGGGGAGAGAGGGGGAAGGACACAAACACATTTGAGAGCAGGGACATCGGGAGAAATGTTGGAGGGGGAGGGCTTGGGGGGAGGTGGGAGAGGTATAAAACACATGAACACTGCAAGGACCTCCAGGAAAGAAGTTGGAATTTCAAAAAAAAGTGTATCTGGGGTGAATTAGCGGGGGTAGAAAAGATCAAGGTTTTGGATGGGGGAAGATAAGAGATAGTGGTGAACAGCTGTTTTAAAGACCTGGAGGGAGGAGTGGGATTGAAGGGAGTGGGGGAGTTTGTTCCAGAGGCGGGAAAAAAGGGGTATAAAAGAGTGAAGGTGAGCAGAAAGCCTAGATTTTGGCAGTTTAACCATAAGAGGATTGCAGGCAGATCTTGTGCGACCTGAATGAATATTGGGGGGGACAGAGCACAGAGAGAGCTGGGGGAGCAAGGCCGGAGAGGAGTCGGTAAAAGACAGAAAGACCACCAACCTGCCTGTGGTGAGTGAGTGAAAGGCCCTCGGAGTTAGCTTCATCGCAGGAGATTCCAATGATTCTGAAAGCTTTGGTTTCAACAGCGTGAAGCCGAGCTAGGTGTGAGGCAGGAGCACCGGCCCGGAGGGGGGAACAGTATTCCATTGAGCTGCGGATGAAAGCCTTGTATGTGGTGAGGAGCTCAGGTGTGCCAAGGAAGGACTTCGCACGACGGAGGATGCCCAGTCGGTGACTGGCTTTGGAGGCCAGCTTGGAAATGTGGTTTTCCCAAGAAAGATCATGGCAGATACTGATAGTGAGACCCAAAAGCTTGAGCGACAGAACTTCTTGGAGAGGATTGTTGAGAAAGTAGATGGGGGGGTTTTCCAGTCGGTCTTTTCGGAGAGACATAGTAAGAGTGTGAGATTTGTCAGGATTGAAAGACATGTTCCACTTGTTTGACCAGTCTGTGATTTTGTCCAGGTCTGCAGAGAGTGAGGAGGCTGCAGACTGCCGATCTGAGGGATGAGGAATGGAGCGGCAGATGGTGGAGTCATCAGCAAAGAGATAGAGAGGATTTTCCAGAGAGTCGGAGAGATCATTGATGAAGACCAGAAATAGCACAGGGCCCAGAACACTACCTTGGGGAACTTCAGCCAGAACAGGAAGGGGAGATGAGAGAAATCCATTCAGGGCCGCACGTTGCCTCCGATCAGAGAGGAAGTCCGCAAGCCATGAGTGGAGATTTCCATGGATACCATCGGAGGAGAGTTTGGTGAGCAGAGCTGGGTGCCAGACCGTATCGAAGGCACGTGATATGTCAAGTGAGACAGCTCTGATTTCCTGTTTGGCATTGAGGACCTCCATCCATTGTTGAGACAGCAGAAGCAACATGTCCAGAGTAGAATGACCTGGTCTGAATTCCAAATTGATGATCAGAGATCAAGCCATTGGAGAAGAGGAAGGATTTGATATCCGAAGCAATGATGGATTCCATGACTTCGCTGATAATTGGAAGCAGACTGATTGGTCTGTCGTTGCAAGGATCTGTTTTTGTACCTTTTTTGTGTAAAGCGGTAATGTTTGCTGATTTCCAAGATGCTGGCAGATGACCTTGAGCAAAAGAGAGGGTGAAAAGAACAGAGAGAGGGTGAGATAGAGTGGCAGAGCAGGATTTTAGGACCCGTGGGCTAATGCCCTCTGGTCCAGTTGCAGAATCAGAGTCGAGGTTTGACAAAAACTTTTGCACCTTGTCAGCAGAGAAGGACACAGAGTCCAGGAGCAGTTGGGTTCGACTGGGAAAGGTGGGAACAGAGAGAGATGAGTTTGGGAGACAAGATTTTGAGGCAAACACAGAGTTGAGGCATTCGGCTTTGTCACGTGCGGTGTCAACTGTGTAGCCATTTGAGGTAAGGGAGGGGATGGAGGGGGAACAAACACCAGAAACGGATTTGACCAGAAGCCACCAGGATTTGGAGGAAGGAGACAGGTTTGAGAGTTCAATCTTGAGTGTGGAGAGATAGTGCTTCCTGGCACTCCTGAGGGTAGACACACACTTGTTCCGAGCTTGGTGGAAGGAACTGAGATTGCCTTCAGTTGGATTTGCCTTCCAAGAGGCAAAGGCAAGTTGTTTCAGGGCAACTGCTTCACCACAAGATTCAGTGTACCATGGACGGGAGGAAGGGTAAGACAACTGAAGACGAGATGGGATAAATCTGTGCATGAGAGAGGGAGCAGTTTGCTTTTTTTTTTTTTTTCTTTTTTTTTTGTATACAAGATCGAGGCTCGTGAAAGAGCGAACATTAATCACACAGAAAGACAAACAGACACATAAAACAAATAACATCGGGAGCGGTAGACAAGATGGGGAGAGAGGGGGAAGGACACAAACACAACATTTGAGAGCAGGGACCGAGAGACATGGAGACATCGAGAGATCTGTGGGAGGGAGAGGGCTTTGGGGGGGAGGCATGTGAAGGGGGGGAGGCATGTGAAGGGGGGGAGGCATGTGAAGGGGGGGGGGTGGGAGAGGTATAAACATATGGACACTGCCAGGATTTCCAGGAAATAAGTTGGAATTTCAAACAAGGTGGATCTGGGGTGAATTAGTGGGGGTAGAAAAGATCAAGGTTATGGATGGGGGAAGATAAGAGATGGTGGTGAACAGCTGTTTTAAAGACCTGGAGGGAGGAGAGGGATTGAAGGGAGTGTGGGAGTTTGTTCCACAGGCGGGAGAAAAGAGGAATGAAAGAGTGAAGGTGAGCAGAGAGCCGAGATTTCGGCAGTTTAACCATCAGAGGGTTGCTGGCAGATCTTGTGCGACCTGTAGGAATATTTGGGGGACAGAGCACAGAGAGAGCTGGGGGAGCAAGGCCGGAGAGGAGTCGGTAGAAGACAGAAAGACCACCTACCTGCCTGCGGTGAGTGAGTGAAAGGCCCTCAGAGATAGCTTCATCGCGGGAGATTCCAATGATTTTGAAAGCTTTGGATTCAACAGCGTGAAGCCGAGCCAGGTGTGAGGCAGGAGCACCAGCCCATAGGGGAGAACAGTATTCCATTGAGCTGCGGATGAAAGCCTTGTATGTGGTGAGGAGGTCAGGTGTGCCGAGGAAGGACTTCGCACGACGGAGGATGCCCAGTCGGCGACTGGCTTTGGAGGCCAGCTTGGAAATGTGGTTTTCCCAAGAAAGATCATGGCAGATAGTGAGACCCAAAAGCTTGAGTGACAGAACTTCTTGGAGAGGATTGTTGAGAAAGTAGATGGGAGGGTTGTCCAGTCGATCTTTTCGGAGAGACATAGTAAGAGAGTGAGATTTGGCAGGATTGAAAGACATGTTCCACTTGTTTGACCAGTCTGTGATTTTGTCCAGGTCTTCAGAGAGTGAGGAGGCTGCAGACTGCCGATCTGAGGGAAGAGGAATGGAGCGGCAGAGAGTGGAGTCATCAGCAAAGAGATAGAGAGGATTTTCCAGAGAGTCAGAGAGATCATTGATAAAGACCAGAAAAAGCACAGGGCCCAGCACACTTCCTTGGGGAACTCCAGCCTGAACAGGAAGGGGAGATGAGAGAAATCCATTCAGGGCCACACGTTGACTACGACCAGAGAGGAAGTCCGCAAGCCATGCATGGAGATTTCCATGGATACCATAGGAGGAGAGTTTGGTGAGCAGAGCTGGGTGCCAGACCGTATCAAAGGCCCTTGATATGTCAAGGGAGACAGCTCTGATTTCCTGTTTGGCATTGAGGACCTCCATCCATTGTTGAGACAGCAGAAGCAGCATGTCCAGAGTAGAGTGACCTGGTCTGAAACCAAATTGATGATCAGAGATCAAGCAAGCTTTGGAAGAATTCCCAGGAAGAATTGATGTCAGAGGCAGTAGAGATGGCAGACCAGTCCAGATGATTGATGGCTGCTTGCAGACCGTGCCAGTCAGCCTGAGTGAAATGCCAGACTCGTCGGCGCTGAGGAGGCTCTCCGAGAATGGCCAGAGAGATGTCCACTTTAACAAGCACATGATCAGAAGAACCGATTGGAGCAGAAGAAGAGCAGCAGACATTTGCAGGGAAGTTTGTCATAACCAAGTCCAGAAGAGAAGATACTCCATTGACTGCGATCCGGGTCGGGAAATTGACAGATTGTGTCAGTCCCAATGAGTCGCAGAAGTCCTTTGCTGAGGTGCCATGGCTGGTGAGAGAGGAACCCACACTCAGCCAGCTGGCATGTTGACAGTTGAAGTCGCCACATATGAGGAAGAGAGAGTTTGGATGAGTTTGTAGAAGTTGGTCCATGTTGTCCGACAGCGAAATGTAAATGGAGTCATCACTGTTTGGAGGACAGTAACACCATTTGAACGTAACACCAAGTACACATATGAACAAAAGGTGGGAGCGGAGAGGAAGCCATAGCCAGAGGTACTCCTGGGGGTAGGGTGGAGAGAGGGCAGTGCAAGGAGAGTGAGGAAGAGAGTTTTTGATAAAAATAGCCACCCCACCACCAGGACGAGGCTCAGGTCTATCATACCGGAGGAGGGAGTAACCAAAAAGAGATATTAAGGAATCAGAGACATCTTGAAGGAGGAAAGTTTCTGTTAAGCAGATCAAGTCTGGATTATCAGACGCACCCTGAATGGAGAGATCAATCAGGTTTGAGCGAAGGCCCCGTATGTTTGAGGTCCATACCTTTAATGAGGAGAGAGGGGGATCATCGGGTGCAGGCCAGGGGAGGGGAGGGGAGGGGTTGGGTCAGATGAAGGATGAGTGAGAGGGGGAGGTAGGGAGAGCAGTTGATAGTGTGTCAGAGATTACAGAAGAGTTACAAGAAAGGGAAGGATGAGGAGGACGAAAGGTTTGATGGTGATCGGATGAGGCACAGTGAGGGGTTGTTTGAGGGGGGGGGGGGCAGAGGAAAGTAGAAGGTTGGGGGAGGTGGAGGTATGAGATATAAGGGAGATGAAGTGGGGAGGAGGCAGCTTTGAGAAGGAGGTGGGAGGAGGGAGAATTTGGGAGGAATGGTTGGGGGGGGGGGAGATTTGAAGGGGAGGGGTTGGGGGGAGTTTAGGAGGGGAGGGGCAAGGGGGGAGTTTAGGAGGGGAGGGGCAAGGGGGGAGATTTGGAGGGGAGGGGCAAGGGGGGAGTTTAGGAGGGAAGGGGCAAGGGGGGAGTTTAGGAGGGGAGGGGGAAGGGGGGAGATTTGGAGGGGAGGGGCAAGGGGGAGATTTGGAGGGGAGGGGCAAGGGGGGAGTTTAGAAAGTGGATGATTAATGAAAGATGAACATTTATAGCAAAATGGGTTATTGTGATTTTCAAGTTAGCGATCCGTTTAAGAACGATTGAGGAGGGGTGGAATGAATGAGAATTTAGAGCATGTAGTGAGAAAGAATTATAAGAGATTGAATATTTTTTTGAAATGGAATGAGTTGGAGAGGAAACTGAAAGGAGCCTTTTAAATAGGAAGAAAAACAGCATGTTGTACTAAACCACTGAATAAAACACTGCAGGGGAAAGTTTAAACATATTTAAACAGAACTGTGAAGAATAGTCTTGTATTCACAAAGATACCAACGGGGAGAGGGAGCCTAGAGGGACAACCACGAGTCACTTGAACATGGCAAAAGGTGGAAGGCAAGGCGATAATGGGGGCGGGGCGAACAGCACACGTGGACAGAAGTGCACAATGTGACAAAAGCACACGAGGAGAAAGGGAAATAAAAGTTGTTGTTTTTTTGGTTTTTTTGGGGTGGAGGGGTGGAGGGGGGGGGGGGTGGAGGGTTGGGGTTACAACGTTAGACAAAGAGTAGATCTTCGGGGAAGGTTGGGGGAGACGGGAAAATCTAAAGAACCCTGGTGTTGGGCTCGCGGCTAGGGTGCCGGCTTAGGATCCTAGGATCCTGGGTTCGAATCCCGGTCGATTGCTGAATTAACGCCAGGGGGGTTGACTCAGCCTGTCATCCTTCCGAGGTCAGCTAATTGAGTACCAGTTCGCTGGTAATTCCCTGTTTGTCGTTAAAGGCGGCAAAAAGGGTTGGCGTCAGGAAGGGCATCCGGCCGTAAAACATTGCTTCAAAAAGGGGACCGAAAAACAACAACAACCACGGTTCCCGAAAAGGCCAACCCCCGCTTTGCGGGGAAACATGGCCTCTAAAGGTGGTTATTATATATATTATATCAAAAACAGCGAAGGAAGGAACAAACTTCGACGGGGGAAGCATTAGGCAAGGCCGCAACACGCACGGCAAACAGAAACGATTAATTTATGAAAGATAAACACCGAGAAACTTCCAAGGGACACACTATTGGTGGTTCACACACCGAAAGATAAATACAGTTTCGACAAAATACAATTGTGAACAATGACGACTTTGAAAACGTGGAGATCGTGTACAGCTTCGAAAATCCGTCAATCCATCTGGTCCGTCTTCCGTCTTCTGGTGCAAAGGATTCTAAATGTCTTTCATTGCCTACACGAGAGCATCCAATATAAAGCTCCACATGAGGAAAACTAGGAGTTGTCAAATTTAGTTAAACCACCTGTAAAGATTGTCCTTGAGCCCTGTTAATGGACATTGCAAAGCTGAGTTGGAGGGGGAATTTAAGTCTCTTTAATTCAAAGGCTGTCAGTTGGGTGAATGGTATCCGAGGCGGAAAGACATCTTCACTTTTGAAATTGCTCTTGAAAGGAAAAATCTCGACAAAACAACGCAATTCTCACACAAGTCTCACTGTTTTGAACTCGGGAGGAAAATGCGATGTGGAGAAAGTGAGAAACTCAAATTTGCCGTCGGGGGAGGGGGAACAGGGGCACGTCGAGGCCACAATCGATAAAATCGATAACAAACCGCCACAATCGATAAATAAATCATGAATTTCGAATTTAATTTAGCGATATCATTATTAGCCATGGTCATAAAAAAAACGAAGTCGCCCATGTTCAACAGGAGGTCAAATTTGCTCTATGCATCAACTGTGGTGGCGATTGGCCCAGTAGTTTGGGTGTTAATGGCGCTTCACACACACACACACACACACACACACACACACACACACACGCACACGCACACGCACACACACACACTGTTTATTTCGATTTTATTTTTGTGTTTATTTTGCCTGCCACGCACCTTCCTCTACAAGCCCAATATAACCCAACCTCCTTTTTCCCATAGGCCCTTGGTTTTAACTTCCGCAGTTTTGGATATCAGGGCACTTTTCAGGAACGTAACACCAATCAATATTTAAGGGTTTACTGTACTACTCTAACAGCCCCAATGAATCCTACTTTCTTGTGGGTCAGCTGCAGGAGATAAATTGGCCGTCTTTTTAATGAAACGTTTGATCAGGTCAGATATTTGACGAGAGCTGGTTCAGGCAGGAATTTGTAGTGTTCTGGATGCCTGTGATGACTGTTCAACTCCTCCTGAAAGACTGCTAAAATCTTTAATGTCCATCATCTAAAACTATTGAGACATCCCAAAGCATCACATCCATCTGAGGCTCAACGTTCAAAGTGAAACTTTGTGACGTTTTGTCTAAGCATTATTTTATTAGTCAAAATGTTACTTGGCATATTGGACGATTGTACAATTTATAGAAATCAAGAATTATGAGATTTTCTTGCAGTTTAACCTTTTGTAAATGCAGTGTGTGAAAATGTTATCACCTTTAAGGAGCAACAACTTGCTCATACCACATGCATGGTTATTCACCAATAATCGCAATGCTTTGTTTGAATTCTGCAGTTGAAACTGACACTGAAGTTGTTCTCTGGCCAAGGTGCATACCTCCCCTCGTGCAATCAGAAATGTCACGTATGACCTTGTGATAATCCCGGCTAACTTTTAGTTCTGGGTTTTCATCTAATTGACTACCCTCTGCATGTTGCATGAACGCACATGATTTAATCCTTTGAGAGCAATTTCTCATTATCCCAGGCCAGATTTATCTCCAAATCCAGGACGGTTTAAAATCAAATGAGTTGATTAAATATTTGAGAAACAGACATACATTTTATTATTTTAGCAGTATGTTAAAAATGGCGATATTTGTTCGCTCGTGTGCACTTTGATATGTTCCTCTTTTGTGTATTTTGTTTTGGGCCAACTGGTGTTGGCTTAGCAGTTAAGGTGGCTGCTTTAAGATCTTAGGATCCTGAGTTTGAGCTCCCGTCATGCCGTTAAATAACACGAGGCGGATTAACTCAGCCTGTAAACCTTCCGAGGTCAGCAAAATGAGTACTAGCTTACTGGAAACGGGACACTGCATCAGCGGCACAGCCATGTGCAGGGGCGCCGCCAGGGATTTTGGGCCCCATGAAATGATATCACAATGGGCCCCAATGCAGCACGCGCGCACATTTTTTCCCCGACATTTTTGCCAGGAGGTTGAAACAATGCTCATATTTCTGCATACAGTATGGAATTCACTATTTGATGCAAGACTGATACCCACACAAGCAATGTGCTAAAGGCCATCTTTTACAGTCAAAATGTATTTTTAATGGTAAGAATTACAACATACATTAACCTCTTCAATTAAAATAAATTAACATTATCATCTATAGAATGATATGAATGATCGTTTTAAGGCCATTTTCCCTGCTAGAGCGGGGGTTAGCCTTGCGGGCCCCATGACAATCATGGTTCCCTGTTTGAGGCAATGTTTTTATGGCCGGATGCCCTTCCTGACGCTAACCCTTGGTCACGCTCTTACGATGCGCAGGGATACGGTGTACCTATTCTAAATCGGGGTACACACCGTGATCATTCATCCCAGCAAGCTGGTACTCAATTTGCCGACCTCGGAAGGATGACAGGCTGAGTCAACCCCCCTGGTGTTAATTCAGCGATCGACCGGGATTCGAACCCAGGATCCTAGGATCCCAAGCCGGCACCCTAACCGCAAAGCCAACAGCAGAGACTATAGACTATAGAATCAGCTATAGAGACTATAGAATGATATAACAAACAAAATATTAAAATCAGCAGCAGAGTATACATACAAGTATACATACCAAGTGTAATGATCCAATATCCACAGCCATGCCATTTAGTTATCACTGGTCCTTGCTCAGCCTTACACACCAAGAGCCCAGCGCCGAGCCTTGTTGCTGGCAAAGTCACTGATCAAGGCTTTGAAGTCCAGCTTTCCAGCCAACTGACTTTCAATGGACAGCATGGAAAGACTGCAAAGCCTGGTTAATAATTTAATGTTGAGAATTTTTACCTAATGTTCTAATAATTTTTAGGGCCCCTGTCAGTGGAGAGCCCTTGGAGTCATCCGAACTTTCCCCCCCCCCCCTTACAGCATCCCTGGCCATGTGGTCCCATAGATACATGAAGGTGTACCGAATGAAAATGATTGTGGTGGTTAACTGCAGGAATTGTAATGGCTAAAACAACACTCAAATCAGTATGTCATTTCAGCACTTGATTATTGATGACATGTCCTGTTTAAATTCCCTATGCTGGTGATTTGTCCATTGTCTCCTCACGTTTTTGATGTTGATGTAAAAGTACTGAAACGTTGATGGGATGGAGTGGTGACCACCCACCATTATGCATTGTTAATGTAAATAATTCCATGTCTGCGTCTACAGTGCCTTCAGAAAGTATTTACACTTGGCCTGGGTGATAATGAAAAAACTTATGTCACAATAATCGATCTTGTTATCACGATTATCACGATAATGTCATGATAATAAAAAATAATGTAATTAGCACCTTGAGAACCATGTAGCATACAATAACAACCCACATAAGAACAAACTGAATATCCGTAGAGTTACGTGTATTAGTACTCTTTATTTCATAATTCTGTTGCACTTTGTTGAAAGTCAAACCTCATTTTGCCTGGAGGAATTCGCTTTGCTCCATTTGCCGAGTGACGAGACAAGCAGTTGATAGGGAAAGTCTGGCTTTGTAAGCATTATCAAGCTACCTACGAACGGAACACACCAACCAAGCTGCATGCGAACATGACAAACCAAACAAGCTGCATGCTAACAGACAACACCGAGCAAGCTGCATGCTAACAGACGACACCGAGTAAGCTGCATGCCAACATAACACACCGAGCAAGCTGCATGCTAACATAACACATCGAGCAAGCTGCATGCCGACATAACACACCGAGCAAGCTGCATGCTGACATAACACACCAAGCAAGCTGCATGCCAACATAACACACCGAGCAAGCTGCATGCTGACATAACACATCGAGCAAGCTGCATGCTAACATAACACACCGAGCAAGCTGCATGCCGACATAACACACCGAGCAAGCTGCATGCTAACAGACCACACCGAGCAAGCTGCATGCCAACATAACACACCAAGCAAGCTGCATGGTAACAGAACACACCAAGCAAGCTGCATGCTAACAAAACACACCAAGCAAGCTGCATGCTAACAGAACACTCCAAGCAAGCTGCATGCTAACATAACACACCGAGCAATCTGCATGCTAACAAAACACACCAAACAAGCTGCATGCTAACAGACGACACCGAGCAAGCTGCATGCTAACAGACGACACCGAGCAAGCTGCATGCTAACACAACACACCGAGCAATCTGCATGCTAACATAACACACCGAGCAATCTGCATGCTAACAGAACACACCAAGCAAGCTGCATGCTAACAAAACACACCAAGCAAGCTGCATGCTAACGGAACACTCCAAGCAAGCTGCATGCTAACATAACACACCAAGCAAGCTACATGCTAACATAACACACCGAGCAAGCTGCATGCTAACATAACACACCGAGCAATCTACATGCTAACATAACACACCAAGCAAGATGCATGCTAACAGACGACACCGAGCAAGCTGCATGCTAACATAACTCACCGAGCAATCTGCATGCTAACATAACACACCAAACAAGCTGCATGCTAACAGACCACACCGAGCAAGCTGCATGCTAACAACACACCGAGCAAGCTGCATGCTAACATAACACACCGAGCAAGCTGCATTCGAACATAACACATCGAGCAAGCTGCATGCTAACATAACACATCATGCAAGCTGCATGCTAACAGACCACACCGAGCAAGCTGCATGCTGACATAACACACCAAGCAAGCTGCATGCTAACATAACACATCATGCAAGCTGCATGCTAACAGACCACACCGAGCAAGCTGCATGCCAACATAACACACCGAGCAATCTGCATGCTAACATAACACATCATGCAAGCTGCATGCTAACATAACACACCGAGCAATCTGCATGCTAACATAACACACCAAGCAAGCTGCATGCTAACAGACGACACCGAGCAAGCTGCATGCTGACATAACACACCGAGCAATCTGCATGCTAACATAACACACCGAGCAAACTGCATGCTAACATAACACACCAAACAAGCTGCATGCTAACAGAACACACCAAGCAAGCTGCATGCTAACATAACACACCGAGCAATCTGCATGCTAACAGAACACACCAAGCAAGCTGCATGCTAACAAAACATACCAAGCAAGCTGCATGCTAACAGACACTCCAAGCAAGCTGCATGCTAACATAACACACCAAGCAAGCTACATGCTAACATAACACACCAAGCAAGCTCCATGCTAACATAACACACCAAGCAAGTTGCATGCTAACATAACACACCAAGCAAGCTGCAAGCTAACATAACACATCGAGCAAGCTACGTGTTAACATAACACACCAAGCAAGTTGCATGCTAACATAACACACCAAGCAAGCTGCAAGCTAACATAACACATCGAGCAAGCTACGTGTTAACATAACACACCGAGCAATCTGCATGCTAACATAACACACCAAACAAGCTGCATGCTAACAGACCACACCGAGCAAGCTGCATGCTAACAACACACCGAGCAAGCTGCATGCTAACATAACACACCGAGCAAGCTGCATTCGAACATAACACATCGAGCAAGCTGCATGCTAACATAACACATCATGCAAGCTGCATGCTAACAGACCACACCGAGCAAGCTGCATGCTGACATAACACACCAAGCAAGCTGCATGCTAACATAACACATCATGCAAGCTGCATGCTAACAGACCACACCGAGCAAGCTGCATGCTAACATAACACACCGAGCAATCTGCATGCTAACATAACACATCATGCAAGCTGCATGCTAACATAACACATCATGCAAGCTGCATGCTAACAGACCACACCGAGCAAGCTGCATGCTAACATAACACACCGAGCAATCTGCATGCTAACATAACACACCGAGTAAGCTGCATGCTAACATAAAACATCGAGCAAGCTGCATGCCAACATAACACACCGAGCAAGCTGCATGCTGATATAACACACCAAGCAAGCTGCATGCCAACATAACACATCGAGCAAGCTGCATGCTAACAGACCACACCGAGCAAGCTGCATGCCAACATAACACACCAAGCAAGCTGCATGGTAACAGAACACACCAAGCAAGCTGCATGCTAACAAAACACACCAAGCAAGCTGCATGCTAACAGAACACTCCAAGCAAGCTGCATGCTAACATAACACACCGAGCAATCTGCATGCTAACAAAACACACCAAACAAGCTGCATGCTAACAGACGACACCGAGCAAGCTGCATGCTAACAGGCGACACCGAGCAAGCTGCATGCTAAGATAACACACCGAGCAATCTGCATGCTAACAGAACACACCAAGCAAGCTGCATGCTAACAAAACACACCAAGCAAGCTGCATGCTAACATAACACACCGAGCAAGCTGCATGCTAACATAACACACCGAGCAATCTACATGCTAACATAACACACCAAGCAAGATGCATGCTAACAGACGACACCGAGCAAGCTGCATGCTAACATAACACACCGAGCAATCTGCATGCTAACATAACACACCAAACAAGCTGCATGCTAACAGACCACACCGAGCAAGCTGCATGCTAACAACACACCGAGCAAGCTGCATGCTAACATAACACACCGAGCAAGCTGCATTCGAACATAACACATCGAGCAAGCTGCATGCTAACATAACACATCATGCAAGCTGCATGCTAACAGACCACACCGAGCAAGCTGCATGCTGACATAACACACCAAGCAAGCTGCATGCTAACATAACACATCATGCAAGCTGCATGCTAACAGACCACACCGAGCAAGCTGCATGCTAACATAACACACCGAGCAATCTGCATGCTAACATAACACATCATGCAAGCTGCATGCTAACATAACACACCGAGCAATCTGCATGCTAACATAACACACCAAGCAAGCTGCATGCTAACAGACGACACCGAGCAAGCTGCATGCTAACATAACACATCGAGCAAGCTGCATGCTAACATAACACACCATGCAAGCTGCATGCCAACATAACACATCGAGCAAGCTACATGCTAACATAACACACCAAGCAAGCTGCATGCTAACATAACACATCGAGCAAGCTGCATGCTAACATAACACATCGAGCAAGCTGCATGCTAACATAACACACCAAGCAAGCTGCATGCTAACATAACACACCAAGCAAGCTGCATGCTAACATAACACATCGAGCAAGCTACATGCTAACATAACACACCAAGGAAGCTGCATACTAACATAACACACCAAGCAAGCTGCATGCTGACATAACACATCGAGCAAGCTACATGCTAACATAACACACCAAGCAAGCTGCATGCTAACATAACACACCAAGCAAGCTGCATGCTAACATAACACATCGAGCAAGCTACATGCTAACATAACACACCAAGCAAGCTGCATGCTAACATAACAGATCGAGCAAGCTACATGCTAACATAACACACCAAGCAAGCTACATGCTAACATAACACACCGAGCAAGCTGCATGCTGACATAACACACCAAGCAAGCTGCATGCTAACATAACACACCAAGCAAGTTGCATGCTAACATAACACACCAAGCAAGCTGCATGCTAACATAACACACCAAGCAAGCTGCATGCTGACATAACACACCGAGCAATTTGCATGCTAACATAACACACCAAGCAAGCTGCATGCTAACATAACACACCAAGCAAGCTGCATGCTAACATAACACACCAAGCAAGCTGCATGCTAACATAACACAACAAGCAAGTTGCATGCTAACATAACACACCAAGGAAGCTGCATGCTAACATAACACACCAAGCAAGCTGCATGCTAACATAACACACCAAGCAAGCTACATGCTAACATAACACATCGAGCAAGCTGCATGCTGACATAACACACCAAGCAAGTTGCATGCTAACATAACACACCAAGCAAGCTGCATGCTAACATAACACACCAAGCAAGCTGCATGCTAACATAACTCACCAAGCAAGTTGCATGCTAACATAACACACCAAGCAGGCTGCATGCTAACATAACACACCAAGCAAGCTGCATGCTAACATAACACATCGAGCAAGCTGCATGCTAACATAACACACCGAGCAATCTGCATGCTAACATAACACACCGAGCAATCTGCATGCTAACATAACACACCAAGCAAGCTGCATGCTAACATAACACACCAAGCAAGCTGCATGCTAACATAACACACCATGCAAGCTGCATGCTAACATAACATCAAGCATGTTGCATGCTAACATAACACACCAAGCAAGCTGCATGCTAACATAACACATCAAGCATGTTGCATGCTAACATAACGCACCAAGCAAGTTGCAAGCTGCTTGCTGATGGAACACACCAAGCAAGCTGCTTGCTAATTGGGACATTTGTGAAGAAAGTCATGTACGACCATCTTCAGACATTTAAAATAACGCCTTTGATGTGGAACTTTATGAAGAATAAATGCAAAGCAATCCCATATTGTGACAAAAATCGGATAAACAAATAAGTAATGAAACATATTACCTGACATGGCCAAAACTCCACACAACGAGGCCTCTCATATTCTCAATCTTTGACAAGATGTTGCCTTGAGTGCTCATCTTCACACAAACAAAACAAGCTGAGTCAAACGGATCGTCGATTTTGACATTGAAAGCAGTTTTGGCGCCTCGAGTCGTTCATTTTAATTTTTTTTGCTTAATGATATAAAAATTAAATTACATCATGTTTAATTACATGCATTGCATGTTATATCACCTGCTTTATTTTATAGTGCTGCATATAATATGGGTATATATTTTGAGAGAAAATAAACACAACGCTAAACGCAGTCAATATCCGTGTTTAAGGTGCGATTTACCTACTACACATGCTCTAGCAGTAATTGGGATAATTAATTTCCATTATTGTTCTCACGATAGCAAATCAAAAGCACGATTATCGTCCCATCGCGATTATTGCCCAGCACTAATTCACACCCCTCGACTTTTTTCACATTTTTTTTGTTACAGCCTGAATTTATAATGGATGAAATTGAGATTTTTTTTTGTCACTAATTTACACATAATACCCCATAGTGCCAAAGTGTAATTTTTTTTAGAACGTTCCTTGGACTTCGTTGTAGAGTTTCTGCTCTGACGTGCACCATCAACTGTGGGACCTTATATAGAAAGGTGTGTTTCTTTCTAAATCATGTGCAATCATTTGAATTGGTCACAGGTGGACTCCAATCAAGTTGTGGAGACATCTCAAGGATGATCAAAGGAATTTGCATGCACCTGAGCTCAATTTGTGGGTTCATAGCAAAGGGGTTGAATACTTATTGACTCAAGAGATTTCAGCTTTTAATTTTTAATTCATTTGTGAAAATTTCTAATGAAAACAAAATTCACTTTGACTTTATGGGGTATTTTGTATAGATCAGTGACAAAAGATCTCAATTTAATCTATTTTAAATTCAGGCTGTAACAACAAAATGTGAAAAAGTCAAGGGGGTGTGAATACTTTCTGAAGGCACTGTATACTTGTGAATGCTTTGTCTGTGGGCCATTTTATAATGGATGTAGACAACACACAACACAACAGGCATTTTCAGGCTATTTTCCCTGCTGGAGCGGGGGTTATAGCCGATGGATGTAGACAAGGATACCTAAAATTCAACAGATTGAATTTCCCCTCTTCCCCACCCCTTTATTAATTTTATTCAATACAACAACTATCCCACTTTTCCCTGTGGGACCATGTAGCTACACCAGCCATGCCATGTAAGTTTGTCTGGATTTCCTGTTTAAAAAATGTAATCAAGACATTGTAAACAGTCTCATTTATGTTTAAAATACAATATATTAGAGTCTAATATGTATTTTAAAAGAACATTTACATTTTGGGCAAATGATTAATTCTTTAAATGTTTATCCCCCTGATGTTGAATTTTAAATTGCTTAAAAGTCATTCGTTAATATAATAATTGTACCTCTTTATTTGACTCTCATTGTGCTACTCTGATGTTTAATTCTAATTTTTTTCACCTCTCATAAGTAAATATCATTATCTTTTGGAAGTATGAACAGCAATATGCATAGTTTTGTTTTTAGGTCATGTCACATTTCAGAAAAGTTAAACTGTTCCTCCATCTCTCAATGACTTACTGTATTTACTTTGTACATCTCACGTTGGCACCTCTCTCTTTACTTTTTAGCTTGGAAACACCACCAACATCCGTGAACCACCCAGACACTGCCGTGGTAGCAACAGTGGTTACCGAGCGCAGTGCACCAATGGATGTGGCGTACTCCTCGGTATTGGAGACACTTTCCACAGCAGCTTCGCCATGCCGGATACCTGCAATAATATGCTCACTTTCTGTCAAAGAAAATCCACAATCTGTATCGTCATACAATGAAAAACTGGAAGTTGATGGCCGGATGTGCGAAGGTTTTGAGCCAGTCGTCGCTAGATCCATGCCACTTGAATTCAGTGCACCCCCAAAGCAGTTGGTACTGAGAAAGGACAAACTGGAAGGGTGTACAGAGCCCGCATTTAACTTACCTCCACAGGATGCATCATTCGAGCAAGCCTTGCCTGTAATCCCTTCTTCAGTTTCCGAAGGTTCTATGTTAGCCCCACCTTATGTGCAGTTACGCCCACCCACTGAAATTCCCGTTTCCAAGTCCCGAAGTGTAGATGAACCTGGAAGTAAAACAGTCAATCCAACGATTCATCGAAGCTCTTCTGCCCCACTGCTTGATGAAGAGGAAACTTCACTAGCACCCCTCTCTTTTCCACCTTCTCTACCAGCTAAGCGAATGCTCTACCACTTTGATTCAGACTTTACGCCAAACCAATCTGGGCCAATTAAACCCCAGCCATTACTTCGGCCACAGTACTGTCCTCCTCCTGCCCGTACTGCGCTCATCCATGCCACCATGGAGACTGAGATTGTGCGCCACCAACTTCCTTCCTTGACCAATGCCCTAACTCCTGCCTCTCCTAAGTCGCCATGTTTTCCGAGTCGCCATGGTTCCTTATCATCTGCCCCACGGTCACCACTTCCAGGACACGTACGCTCTATTGACATACCCCCAGAGATGGATGCTATCGTGTACAACACTCGTCATCCACATTTACATGGGCATTCAGAAAGGTCTAATGCCAATTCAGCAGCTGGGACTCGTACGGGTATGATGTTGATGAGGCCTCGTGCCTCTGAAAGTGACTACTTGTCTCCACGTGAGATCGCCACACTTGGACGTGGCACAAGTGCTGGGTCAGCCGTTCCTGGCAAGCCGCACTACAGCCGCAGCTACACACTGGATGCAGGTTCCATTGGGCAGGTGAGCTTGTGTTTTGATGACGCATTTATGTTTTTTAACCCGTCATGCAACAATACCCCCACATTCGCAGTTCCGACATTTGCGGCAATTTCCAGGAATGTATCCCCCGCTGTATAACATATCGGGTGTTGGGTGTGGCTGTATAACAACTCGAGAGTTCAGAGACTGCCTTACCCCATGCAGTCTTGAGAAAAAGGACTTGGGGAAGGTCTTTAATCTCTTGCACTGTTTTGCACTAATCAAACAGCGCTAGGTGCCACCACATTAGTTTGAATGCTGAATCTCACAGTTACTCTGCCCTCAGGGCATGTTGTGATGGGAATGCTGAATCTCAGTTTTCAAAATACTACCGAACAGGTTTTTGAAAGTGCCAAGATTATGTATATAATTAAATTTATATGAAATAAAGATCTTAAATGCTGTAGGAAAAAAAAAGAAGCTTTTCTGGAAGTTTACCACCAATTGATACACAATCTTTTTCATCACCTTACCGTACTGCTCTCTTCTTATGTGTGATTGGGATGAGATGCGTAGATTTAGCAAAATTCAGAGCCAAAGTACTGCTAAACTGCAATGTTGCAATTCGTGTTCTACAATACGTATTCAAAATATAAAATTCAATTGATATCAAATAGTCCCTCGATCATAAATTGGCATCTGTAGACAGACAGACAAAGTGAACCAACTGCTTAACCTACTTTTTGCTTCACACGAGCGGGGTGATTACAATAAATTTTCAAAATGACCTCCATCTTGATCAATGCACAGTCTAAATTGCTTTCCAAACTGATGAGTTACTCCATTTATTTCAGGCTGAGCCAAGCATTGCTAAGCTTCATTAGCACACGCGATGAGGTGGTTTTCATCCGGAATAACCTCCTTATACACATGTTGACACATTCTTTCCCATGCATAATAATCCACCGGATTAATGGTGGGAGAGTGTGGGGTCACATACCAGGTTGCACGAAGTTTGGAATGCACTTGTCCAAGTATGCCTGTGTAACATTTGCTGTGCAAGATTTAGCTCCATCTTGAAGAAGTATGTAGTCACTCCCACCAAGCTGATCCATGCCAGGTGGAAGGGAATCCTGAAGGACTGTTTCAATAGACGTCATTGCATTAACCTTTGTATTTGATGGTATAACAATCAATTGTGCCTTTCTGAGTGTTAAGACATCAATGGCAGCCAGTACTTTCTTATTGAAGTGATTTTTCGTTGTTATGGGTCACTTGGAAGGAATTTCGGATCTCTTTGCAAAATTTGTGGAGAAATGATCGTTTTGAGAGTTGATGGGTGGCTCCACTGTAAATGCTTTCTCATCTTCAAAGAACACTCCGCTGACCGTGGCTCTGGAAATTTTGCGCAGGAGTTGCTTACTTTAATTAACCTCGTCTCGCGAACTTTTGAGGCACTAGCTTTTGTGAACGAATCCTCTGGAATGTTTTAAAATTCTGATCAAGCCGTTCGCTTCTGTTAATGGAAGACCAGAATTATTTTCAGGTGATGAGCACTTTGGCTGAGACCTTTGCTCCTCCCAGGTTGATTCTCTTGACTACAAACAAGTTGCTCAATTGCAGTGATGTTTTGATGGGGTTTGTAGTGTGCTTTTTATTGGTGCCAATTTGCATTTATCTGTTCAGCCAATTACAGTAGGGTAGGTGTAGTAAGAGGCCTTGTTTAAAGTGCGCAGATGCGCTTCGTGTTTAGGAGCTGCGTTACGACTTACGACACTTTACGACGTTATGACTACTTTGCTACTGACACTTGGAAAAAGTGGACTGGAGTTGACCCGTTCACTGCCTCATTCGCAGCCCGTACTTCTGTGGTGTTCAGCTTTCTTCACCCGTGATTTTGTACTACATGTCACGTTTGCGACCTTACTTGCAACTGGTGTTCAGTTTTCTTCACCCGTCGTTTTCCTGTCATGTGTCGTGCTCACGACTCCTATTTTCAGCAACGGTTTGCATTTTCAGTTTGGGATCATGATTATATTATCGAACTACACTACCGGTCAAAAGTTTTAGAACACCTAAATTTTTCCAGTTTTTTATTGAAATTCACGCAGTTTAATGTCCAGTGAATAACCTAAAATGGTACAAAGGTAATCAGTGAACTGCTTGAGGTTAAAAAAAAAAGTTTAGGTTAGCAAAAACGGGAAAAGAATGTAAATTGCACAGTTATATTGCAAAAAAAAAGGCCTTCTTCAGGGAACAAGTAATGGGTTAACAACTTACAGCTGTTCTGCAGCAATGTAAGTAAATTAAGCCTTGAAAGTTGATGCAAACAATTCCTGCAGGTGTCACAACCTCTGCTGATTACTTGATTACAAACCCCCTGTCTATATAAAAGCAGTATTGGGACAGACTATTATTACACCCTCTGAAGCATTATTTGGACAATATTGCACTGCAGGAAGTAGTATATTGGAAACTGGAGGAAACTCTGACAGGAAGAGGTCTGGCAGACCCAAAGCCACAACAGAATCAGAAGACAAGTTTCTGAGAGTCAACAGCTTGCGTGATAGGCGGCTCACAGGACAACAGCTTCAAGCACAGCTTAACACTGGTCGAAGTAAACAAGTCTCAGTTTCAACTGTGAAGAGAAGACTTCGAGCTGCAGGTTTGACAGGTCGAGTGGCAGTAAGAAAGCCATTGCTAAGATGGCAAAATAAGAAAAAGAGGCTTGCCTGGGCCATGAAGCACCGCCAGTGCACTACTGAAGAATGGAAGAAGGTCTTATGGACCGATGAATCAAAATTTGAAATCTTTGGTTCATCATGCATGGTTTTTGTACGCCGTCGAGTAGGCGAAAGGATGGTTCCTCAGTGTGTGACACCAACTGTTAAACATGGAGGAGGAAGCGTGATGGTCTGGGGCTCTTTTGCTGGATCCAGAGTCGGCGACTTACACAGAGTGACTGGCACCCTGAACCAAAAGGGCTACCACAGTATTTTACAACACCGTGCAATACCCTCTGGTATACGCCTAGTCGGTCAGGGGTTCATCCTACAGCAAGATAATGACCCTAAACACATCTCCAGGCTATGTCAAAACTACCTTCGAGGAAAAGAACAAGACGGTAGGCTTCAAATCATGGAATGGCCAGCACAGTCTCCAGACTTAAACCCCATCGAGCTGGTTAGCGATGAACTGGACAGAAGGGTGAAAGCAAAGCAACCTACAAGTGCAACACATTTGTGGGAACTTCTGCAACAGTGTTGGGAAGAACTTCCCGAACAATATTTGATTTCCATTTTAGAAAGAACGCCACGAGTGTGTTCGGCGGTTATATCTGCAAAATGTGGCTACTTTGCCGAGTCATAACTTTTAAATTAAATTTTGTTAAACAAAATGAGTCTACGATTTCTTTTTTATCTGCAATTGTTTATTTGTTCTATGCTTAATTTCAGAGTACATTGAGACATTAAACTGCGTAAATTTCAATAAAAACTGGAAAAATTGAGGTGTTCTAAAACTTTTGACCGGTAATGTACGTGCGGTGAGCAGATTATAAATGGACGCTGACCATTGATGCAGGAGCGGATTATATTACTCCGTGGACACAACCTCTGATTGACTTATTATTGATGTGCCGTTTCTTGCTTTGTATGGAACTTATGACAACTCACATGTATGTAAGCTGAATAGCTTATGGGATCCTGCTCATACTGGACAACAACACACAACATGCATTTTAAGGCCATGTTCCCTGCTAGAGCAGGGGTTAGCCTTGCGGTCCCCATGACAATCTTCTCCATTTTGCCCTATTTTCTGCATCTCCTTGTTAACCCCCTTGCCCGCATTTCTTCTTCCACCATCTTTAGCCAAGTCTTTCTCGGTCTTCCCCGTCCTCTACTTCCTTCTACATTAACTTCCATCACTCTTCTCAACCAGTCACTTTCATCCTTCCTCAATACATGACCAAACCATCTCAACCTGTTCCTCTTCACAGCATGAATCACAGGCAATAGTCCCATCATCTTTCGCAATTCATCATTTGTCTTACTGGACATATCCTGCTCCTGCAAATCCTGCTCATACTGGACGAAGTCATTTCATCTGTAGTGGTGATTAGGAATCAATAACCTGATTTCCTATAGGTCCTTGCACTCTTAGGTCTGCCATTGGCAACTATTCATTTTGTAGACCCAAACATGTCAATTTTACTGAGTTAAAAGTTGATTGTGTTCAAAGACCTGTTCTTATTGGGAAACATGCCATTTGCTTATTTACACCATAGCCATTTTCTTGCCCAAGAACTTTGTTTACAGCCTTCTCTTCATTAGTTACGAGAAGATAGTATCCATCGCTTCGCTGACGGGAATAGCAATGTTATAGATGTTTATATATGCTTTTAAAGGTGGTGTATAATCAGAAATACTGATTGATAGGGTGGTATTACAGTGATATTAATTAAATGGAAATGTTGAAAGAAAAAGTGTTGAATATAGCAAGCGTTTTCTGAATGTAATCAATATGAGAAATTGGGTTGAATGTTGAATGAGAATCAGTATTATTATAAGTGAAGAAGAAGATGGAGGAAGAGTTCGTTTTAATGTAAATTGAAACCGGCCCATCTATCGTCACCTTACTCAACTATATCATACTAGTTGCAGATTGCCTAACATCTGATTGATAACGCTGCTGATTGCGTAGGGGGTACGTTGTTGCTTGATTAGGACAATTGTTAACAGATGCATGCCGAGACCGAGGTCCTTTTATATGATCCGAGCTGGAAGCCCGTGGTAAATGACCACGATGTAAAAAAGGACGCTTTTTATTCTTGTCTTGATTGAAAGAGCTCAAAAAAATTAAAATCACATTTCTTAACAATAAAGATGTCGCAGCACATCCTTGGTTAATATTGGTACCTTAGTTCATTTCACACAATTAAAGTGCCGATGTTTGGTTCATATTGGATTGCAAAATTTCCCTATCTGGGGAGGGGGGGACACCACCTTCTCAGACCCACCTCACCCACACCCCTGCCCCTCCTAGACACTTCATCCCTTCATAGAACCTCAACCCTCCTCCATAGACTGTCAACCTGTGCTCCCAGACCACCATGCCCACTTTCGCCCCCACACCCCCGTCCGGCCCCTTACACCTCCCAGCCCCTCCTTCCCCACCCCCCCTCCCCCCAGCACTCTCTCTCATGCACTTTATACCAGATGCCTCCATGAAGACCAGGGTCCATACCGTTACAAAGCCCCATGACGTGATCATTACAAAACTTAGCATTCTTCATACAAGTGTTTCACTGACGATTTTGGATGCAGCAGGCTGTTGTCACGTGGTTGAACTGCCATACCACCATCTAACGCCAGGCGTTACTTTCTCTTTACCCTTCACCAAATTGAAGCAGTATTATTATTTTCCCGTAAGTTTGCATTAATTTGAAGCAACCTTTACTTAATAATTATAAATTTCACCGAAGTGTGGATTAATTAGAAGCAACTTTTACGTAATTTATTATCTCCGAGGATCATTTCCATGGTTCGGGGGGAACAGACAGACAGTATTAGCCTTATAAATATACTGGAAAAAATATTGTGAAATTCCAAAATCAACATATTTTTTAACATGAAATATATCACGAAATATTTCTAAAGAGCAAATATATATTTGAAAAAAATTCGGGACCGTTTGAAGGAGCTGCCTGTTGCCTTATACACCGCCCAGTAGTCGATTTGATATTTCCTGAACCTAGAAATGTTCTTTCCTCTGAACTTTTTTTGTTGATTTGTACTCCCATGGGGTCCTAGAACAAATTCAGCTTGGTTGCCCAAATTGCAAGTTTGGGCAACTCTGGTAATTTGCATAAATCCAATATTGCCGCCGGTCGCCATTTTGAAAATCTAACTTTTAAACCACTTGCCCAATGCCCAATAATGATATGTAATACATCCTTTAGGGGGTTTTGGGGTGTGTAGAATCTATTTCCGGGGGGGGGGGGTGGGGGGGGGGTGCATGTAAATTCTACTCAGCCCACGGACTAAATGGTTCGATGGATGTGTGGAGTATTGTTGAGAGAGAGGAAGACAAATGATGAATTGCGAAAGATAATGGGAATATTGCCTGTGATTGATGATGTGAAGAGGAACAGGTTGAGATGGTTTGGTCATGTGTTGAGGAAGGATGAAAGTGACTGGTTGAGAAGAGTGATGGAAATTAATGTAGAAGGAAGTAGAGGACGGGGAAGACCGAGAAAGACTTGGCTAAAGATGGTGGAAGAAGAAATGCGGGCAAGGGGGTTAACAAGGAGAGATGCAGAAAATAGGGCAAAATGGAGAAGGTTGTCATGGGGACCGCAAGGCTAACCCCCGCTCTAGCAGGGAAAATGGCCTTAAAATGCATGTTGTTGTTGTTGTTGTTGTACACCTCCCATGAAGATCAAATTTGTGCAGCCTCTTTCTAATGGTAGACTCGTGCACTTTGACATTCACAGTGGCAAGAGTTACCTGTAGGTCCCGTGATGACATTCTGGGGTTCTTATAGACTTCTTTCAGCATCTTGCGGTCTGCTCTCGGGCTGAACTTGCTGGGGCGGCCTGGCCTGAACAAGTTGGCAGTTGTTTGGAATCTTCTCCACTTGTAGATGATCTTCCGGACAGTCGAATGATTGATTTCAAATTGTTTGGAGATCTTTTTAAATCCCTTCCCAGACTCGTAGGCATCTCTAACCTTCTTTCTGAAGGCCTCCGAGAGCTCTTTTGATCTAGGCACGGTGACGCTGCACACTTCAACAACAGAGAGCAAACCAAACTAAATGTCTGAGGTTTAAATAAGACAGGTTCCTCCAAGATCCTCTCGAACGATGTTCTAATCATTTGCACCTGAGCTGGTGCACCTGATTCTAATTTTAGGTATTTGAAGTAGTGATAAATGTAGGGGTGTACTTAGTTTTTCCACATGCGAAACTTGCATTTATGTTTATTTAAATTATACAATGGACTACAAAATGTAAATGTTTCATGATATTTGTTATATTATATCACCTTTATCTATCAATATTGTTGAAATGAAGATCAAATAGCTGTATGTTGAAATATGTTGAAAAAGTCAAAACCTTGCATGGGGTGTACTTACTTTTTCACGTAACTGTGTATATATATATATTGTTGCGGATCTCAAACGTCGGCCTTTTCCTCTTACCAAGAGGGGGTTAATCCCCTTGGCTGTTACTGACCGACGTGATCCTGAAGTTACCCCGTTCCTTCCGGTCGGTATTAGTTAGGGTTACTGGTCAATTTGGTCCTGTTACCTGATTACCAACACCGACCGTGAAGCAAGGAGATAACCTCCCACCCGAGCCGCAGCGTTAGTGGATACGCCGAGCGAAGCGAGCCGTGACTCGGGCCGTTAACAATGACTAAACCCGATTCTGAGCGGTTGCGATCGTGCCACGTTTACCCAATGTAAGAAAGGATGTATGCGATCAGACGAGAGGAAACCAGAGTATAGGAAGAACAAAGATTGATTTATTAACAAATATACAGAAAGAAGAGGAAACAATAGAATGTACAGGATAGGAATAAGAAGAAGCAGAACACAGGGCAGTCTTAAAACAGTCTTATTCTTAATACCCCAGACAAACGTACACACTCACATGGGGATTGTAGATGGTGGATGGTCAGGTAGAGGGTCCGGCGATGGGGTCCAGGCTCCGGTCGGCTCCAGTCCAGGCTCCGGTCCAACGGTGAAACCCGGCAGGCAGCTCCGCGTATAGTTGAGCGCGACCGGACAGTTTTATACAGCGGGGGGAAGCTGTGTCCTGCGTTCGTAATATTTGCACGCTCGTGCTAAACGCCCTCTCCAAAATTCTCCTTTATCAGCGCGCCGTATATCTCATAAGGTTCTTCTCAATGCGCTCTCGCCCATCAGTCATGTAATGCGTGCTTCCAATAAGGGTTCTTTGTAATCACGACAGTCAAGCGCATTAGTCTTGTTACAACGCGCGCGCCTCCAACAAGTCCTCTCAAATGCCAACCTTCCACTCGAGTGCTTCGCGAGAGTCCTGTGAAAGGGCTTTGCGTTCGCGCTTATATAACTCGCCCAAGCGATCACTTCTCCAGCCCAAAGCCACGCCTGCCAGCGATGTCCCTTAAGCCCTGGTTGGCTTGTGAGGGCTTACCGGCCACGCCTTTGACGACTGTATGACGTGGCCACACCTTCTTCTTGGCGTTCCGCCCCCTTTTCTCGGGCCTAACCGCGTGGCTTATGGCGGCGCTTGGGCGGAAGCCCAGCGAGGCTGCGAGCAGCTAACATAGGCGCAAAGTAAATTGGGAGAGCCATAGGGCACCGACTGTAGGGACGCGCAATGGCGTAGCTTGGAGAGGGAGGTTGCAAAATGAACAGATTGGGGACCTACTCCTTATTTAATTGACACAACGTAGATTCAACTATTGGAAACACGGCCTTATCTAAAACACATACCAATGAAATAACTGAAGTCCTATGGTGGCCTACGTGTTGCTTGTGGACTAACTAGGGGTGCTACTTTGAACCTTTTAAAGATGGGATATTTACAAGAAAGTGTGGGTTCTAAAACCGCAACAATATTGTTACGGACCGCGGATAAGATGTTGGTTTGCCGAGCGGATGGCA